>NC_050577.1:17763592-17816092 GCF_011100635.1 Trichosurus vulpecula
TCCTCTTTCTGGGGACATTGGTGGGCATATGTGCCCATCCCCCAAGTGGTTTTTAGTGTCTGTTTGGTAAAACTGGCCTATTCACTCAGTAGAGGGCATTGCCCTGCGGAGGTCCTGGACAGCCTCTTCGCTGGGGATGAAGGCCAAAGCAAGAGGCTAGAGCCTGCCTGGGTGGCTGCATGAGCCAGCTGAAGTGAGGACAGCTTTCTGACCTTGTCAAGGTGTGCACCTTAGCCTTCTCTTAGTGCTCTGCTGTTAGTGCTGTGTGGGCAGGCACATACAGTGAGAGGACTCTGAGAGTTATGGGCCATGGGGAGGCCCAGGAAAAGTGGGCAGAACCACTGACCGGAGCCGGGGAAAGGGCGGTTAGTCATCAGCCCAGCGGGGGGCAGTCCTCTGCTCTAGAAAATGACCTGGAAATGAGAGCTATTAAAAGACACTCCGCTGGGGCTCACTTAAAAAACCATCCCTGGTGCTCTTCAGTGACTTCCCTCCCCCAGCTCCAAACCCTTTCCTTGTAACAAACAGGGATATTTAAGCAGAGACTGTGTGATCACCAGCCAGGAATGCTACAGTGGGGAGTCCTACTGTATATGGGTTGGACTGAACGGCCACTGATGTCCCCCTTCTGACCTTCAACTTTTGTGAGTCTGGGAAGTAAGTATAGTCAAGAAAAAGGCATGTCTGTGTATACCTTGTTCTGCACCTGTAGTCCCCCACCTCCTTGCCCAGAGGTTGGAGGTATGCTTTGCCATTGGTCCCCTGAAGTCTCCATCAGTGACTAGTGCTCTGAAGGCTTTCTCTGTTGGTTTCCCTGAACATTATTAGGGGGATGGTGTAAACTGTCCTGGCTCTGCTTACTTCTCCGTGTACCATTAGTTCATATAATTCTTCCCAAGTTTCTCTAATTTTTCATCTTCATCATTTCTTATTTATAATACTATTCTATTGCATGAAAAGTTTCTCAGAGACATGATGAAGACCTGGAGGTAGGGGGTGGGGAGCTGGCATATTTTATTTTAAAATTAAATTTATTATTATTATTTAATTATAATTTTTTTCTCTTCCACCGCTGCACTGGGGGAGAGAGGAAGGGAGAAAAGCAAAACTCTTGTAGTCAGTCTGCACAGTCAAACAAAACAAATTCCCACCTTGTCCGTGTCCAAGAATGTGTGTCTCACTCTGCCTAATAGCTGACCTACTATGTGCCAGGCATGGGGCTAAGCGGTTTAAGATCATGATCTCATTTAATCCTTACATCAACCTTGGGAGACAGGTGCTGCTATTATCCCACTTTACGGATGAGAAAGCTGAGTCAGGCAGCAGTTAAGTGACTTACCCAGGGAAGCAGAAACTGCAGCTGTGACAGGAGACCATGTGGACTTGTTTAACGTGTAGAAAACAAACTGATTTCTCTCCCCATCCCCTTCCCTTTTCAGTTTCGTTTCTGGAAATGAATGCTTTCTCTTTCCTCTTGACGCAGTGGAGGAAACTAAGCCTCTGTCCTAAGCCTTCTCTCAAGTTTTTGACTTTTTCTCATAAATAGGGGTGGGGGGAGGGAGGCAACGGCAGAGAAACCCAGGTGATTTTTTTTTTTGAGCTCAGTAACGGGCCATTGGTGCCTTTGAGGGACAAATGGAATTATTTAAAAGCTAATTTGTAATTTTTCTGTGAATACACCATTTCTTGATATGAGTCCAAATGGGGTATTCTTATGGGCAAGCTACACATAATGATCTAGATAAAAACCTAGATTACCATAAGAACATACTTTTTTATTCTAATTTTTTAAAAAAAATATTATATTTTTGTTCCCCCAACTTGATTCTCCCCACTTTTCAAGGTTCCTTCCCACTCAAATTCAGTCATTTTGCTCTTGTGACTTTAAAATTTCTGAAAATTTTGTAGCTCTTTTTAATGATGGCCACGGGGTGCTTAATATTGCTTTGAAAAGGAGAAAATATGCTACAAATATAAGTTAATATTAGTAATATTCTTAAATAGGCAGGATGCCTCTGGCTGGGTGACCCTCAGCAAATCTCACGTGCTCTAGAAGGTGTTGACCTGTCTTGGTAGAGGGAGTTCTCTGTATCCATGAAGTCCAGTCTCCTTTCCTGCCTCGGTTTCCCCCATTAGATTGTAAGCTTCTTGAGGGCAAGAACTAACTTTCTTTTTATTAATTGTATCCGCCAACCTTAGCACTGTGTCTGGCACATAGTACGTGCTTAATAAATGTTGATTGGATTGGGTTATCCCTACCCCCATTGTTAATGAGATGCCTCTGGGTTGGGGGATGTGGGAGACACGTCAGCTTGGAGATTTGAGACCTCCTCCTGGCCTTCTCCTCTTGTCCTGACGCGTATGGGTCATCCCCTACTTCCTCATATGTCTAACCAGTGACTAACCTCAAACCACATGGCCAGGGCCTGGCCTGTGTATTTCACAAGTTGGCGAAAGAAGGGAAAGGCCCCGGTTAATTTTTTTCTTTCCTAAGTTGAGTTGTAGAATTCCAGGATTGCTGTAGAGGGTGAGGGGGAATGCCTGATCTCTTGGTGTGGCCTGGGGGCCCGTGCAGGGCCGAGTGCCAGGCCTGCCTTCTTCCCTGGATGCTGTGCCTCAGTGAATGCTACCTGGGATTTCATTAGTCCTGTGTCTGCGATGTCACATGTTGAGCTTGTGGCCCACTAAAACCTACAGATCTTTTTCTTGATAACTGTCACCTACCCATGCCTCCTCACTACTATTCTCATGCCACTGATTTGTTGAACCCAAGAGGAGGCCTTCACATGTATCCACCTTAATATTTGTGAATTGGGTTGAGTTAAGGCATTTTTCCATTCCCTCATCCCCCCTGGCAGCAGCTCAAAAGGGTCCTGACTAGATTCACTGTTGGCAAGGGGGAAAGAGGTGGAGCGGGATGGCTGAGCCCCATCATCTACCCAGTCATTGTCAGCCTTCCTGTCATTATAGACAAGAAGGGGACCTTCCCCTTGGCCCCGACTCACCTGTGGCCCGAAGCTGTCCCAGGCTTCTCATCTGGCTCTGAGGATGGCCTCTTTCTTCATGGATGATCTCTCAGGGCCTACTATGTACCAGGTGCTGCTAGATGCTGGGAACAGAAAGACAAAAACTGGCCTCCCTGCTCCCAGTCTCTTCCCACCCTCCCCTCCCCTGCCCAGGTGATTTTCTCACTCTCCTACCCAGTAAACTCCCATGGCTCCCTATTACCTCCAGAATAAAATATTTCATTTTTATCTCATTCTTTTGAAATGTCTAATTTTGTATTAAGCATACATGAATCATAGTGTGTTATTATGTTGTATAATTTAAAAGTAAAAGTACACATGGGTGTGTATTTGTGCAAAAATGTTTTACTGAGAGGCCTGAGTGGAAACTCCTGCCTTAGAGAAGGGGTCAAACCAGAGTCAGATTATCCATCGAAGGGAAGGATGGATTTGGGAACTTGGTTGGGGTGTGGGGAGAGGGTGGGAGAGGAGAGGGCTGCTTCCCTGTTGCCCTCTGGGATTTCAGCTCTTTCCCTTGTCATAAGAGCATTATAATACAATCCAGTTCAGCAAATATTTATTAAGCACCTACTATGTGTCAGGCACTGTGCTAGGTGCTGAGCATACAGAGACAAAAATGGATCAGCTCTTGTCCTCAAGGAATGTCCATTCTATTGCAGGGGTGGGGGAGGGTAGTGAGGAGAGAAATAGTCCCTGGAAATTCTTTTTTATATGTTAAGGAACCTGGAACAACTGTCAAATCTGGGGAAGAAATCACAAATATTTCCAAACTAAAATCTCAGTATGGCCTTATTCTAAAGATTATTCCTTTTTGGGTAGGCTGACTCTGTGGGCAGAAATTTTCCCAGACCCATTGAGGGTCGATGAGTCACATCTCCTTACTTCTCCTTGTAGAGGGTCGGAACACTGTCTCCCATCTTGTTTGCCCAAGTCAGTCATTGTCTAGGCTTTCAAGGCCCCCTTTTATTCTAAAACAAATCCCTTGGCTTGATATGTCTTCCCAGGAGTTTGTGAGTGTCTGGGTCCGGGATCCTCGCATTCAGAAGGAAGACTTTTGGCACTCCTACATTGACTATGAGATCTGCATCCATGTGAGTAGAAGACTCATCCTAAGGACCAGGGCAAGGGCAAGGGGGCTCGTAGGTGTTTGATGGGGAGCCACGGCAGACTTGGAGAGGAATGGAAAGGGTTTTGACTTTGGAGAAGTTCATTTTCATTACCAATTTATCTCAGCTGTGACCGTCAAGACTTGTTGCTTCTGCAGCTTTTAAAGCTGGCTCCCCCAATTAGTTTAGAAATCTAGTTCAGTTTTAGAGTAACAATAGTGATGATGATGTGAATGGTAACGATAATGCTATAATTAACCATGATAATAACGATAAACAATGGTGATGATGGTGAGAACTGTAACAAGTGTGGCCGGAGAAATAAACAAAGTAACACAGAAAGCACCTTTTGAACCTGAAAGACTTATAAGTGCCTAAGGTTGGATTTCACTTAGCCTAGGGCATGGTACACGGTGACCTTAAAGAGGCTAGTTGTCTGACTGAATGACTCCAGTTCTAGGGTGCTGACCATTAGGTCACACTGCCTCTCCTTAATGCTCTGGTCAGTGTGGAACTTTCCATTCCCAGAAAGGATGAAATTTGAAATTCCTCATTAAATGCTCCTTTGTTTCTTGCCTTTTTTTTTTTTTTGGCAGGGGTACAGAAAACACATCACTCAATAAATTTCCTAGCTAAACAGATGTGTGTTTCCCCCTAAGAGATACAGAATATTTCACACTTGTGATTAGAAAATGGGGAGTGAATAATTGTGTGGAATTAATTTACCTTAGTCCAGAGCCTGGGTCATTTTCCCTAAAGGGGAAAAAAAAACACAAGACCCACCAAAAAACCAAAGAGTAGCTAGTTTGTCAGGTTACTTGGAATAAGACCAGAGTATGGGCTTGGAGGGGAAATCATGCCCTTGGTTTTTCCTGGTTCATAATGGTCATCCTTTAAGACAGATAGGAGGACTAGTCTAGGGTTCTATGTTTATTTGGATCTTGGATTTCATCAGTCAGGCATTAAACATTTATTAAGCACCTACTATGCACCAGGCACTGTACTAAGCCAGGATGCAAAGAAAAGCAAAACAGTTCCTGCCTTCAAGGAGCTTCTGGTATAATGAGGGAGACAACATGCAAACAACTCTGTGCAAACAAAGTAGAGACAGGGTCAGTTGGGATGGCCCTCAGAGGGATAGTATTTAGGGAGATCAAGAAAGGTTTCCTATAGGAGGTGGAATTTTAGCTGGGCCTTGAAGGAAGCTGGAGAAGGCAGGAGATGGAGATGAGGAGGGACAGCATAGGAGACAGCCATTTCGAGCACCTGGAGGCTGGAGAGGGAATATTGTGTTGGAGGAGCAGCAAGGAGGGAACTCCTGGTGAGGAAACTCCCTTTTCTGTCCGTGCAGTGTCTGGTGCAGTTTGTAACCTTAGAGGGGACATTTGCCCAAGGTCACATTGCCTCAGAGGCTTACCAGCTGCGTGACCCTGGGCCAGTCACTTTACCCTGTTGGCCTCAGTTTCCTCATCTGTAAAATGAGCTGGAGAAGGAAATGGCAAATGGCTCCAGTATCTGTGCCAAGAAAACCCCACATGGGGCCATGGAGAGTCAGACAGGACTGAGATGACTGAGCAACAAGAAAAGCATTTATTATGTACCAGGCACTATGCTGAACGCTTTGTAAATCCTCTCTCATTTGATCCTCCCAACACCCCTGAGAGGTCGTTGCTATTCATTGTACCCATTTCACAATTGAGAAAACTGAGGCAGACAGAAGTTATGAGGCTTGGCCAGGGTCACCTGGCTAGTGAACATATGAGGCAAGATTTGAACTCAGGACTTCTTGATTCCAGGCCCGGGTGTCCTGTCCTCCGGGTTGCCTAGCTGCCCCTGTCCTGCTGACTGCCCCAACCAGGAGTCATTTCTCCTCCCTCTGGACTCACCTAGCCCTCTGTTATTCCTGTCTTGGCACTGTCACATGCCTATATCTCTCCTGTGGCCCAGGCTTCAGAGGGATCAGAACTGCCCTTAGAGGCTGTGGGGGCCGGCTGCTCATTTCAGATGAAGAAACTGAGGCTCAGATAGAATAAGAGACTTGCCAAAGATTACAGAGCTGATAGGTAGAAAAATCAGAATTCGAACCTGGGTCCTCTGACTCCAAACCCACTCAAAAGCTGTGTACTGGAGCAGGCCTCTAACCAAGGACCGAGGACCACATGATGCATTCATTGAAAAACAGGGAGCTCCCAAATGAGGACACTCCCTCCAGCAGTGCAGGTTGGGCCCTTCTGTAGCAACTTAAGATTTTGGAGGTTGGGTCAGAGCACTCAGAAGTGGAGGGATTCACCCAGGGTCACACAGACAATAGGTGTCAGAAGTCTTCCAGGCTCCGAGTCTGGCTCTGTCCGCTTCCATAAGCTTCTTGAGCAAAAGGAGCTGGCCTTTTCTTTGGATTGAAGGGCTATAGGTGGCTGGTTGGAGTTTTGGGGAAAACGTGGCTGATTTGGAGAAGGCTGGAATTGAAAGTTTGTCCATTTTGGAAAAGTTCATTCCATCACTACTCCATCTGGATCATTGCCAATTAAATTTTTTGGTAATTAAATTTTAAAACAATTACGTGGGAGAGAGGGGTGGTGTTGGGGGTGGCTCTTTCTAGCCCTCCCCTTTCCATGGAGGGCTACCGAGCCACTGGACCTTTGTCGTCATTCCTGGGTGAGGAGGTAAATGGCTGACCTCCTGGGTCATTAGAAGCACAGCCAGCCATGGGAAGGGCTGTCTCTCTTGGCCAAGGCCCTATTGGCCTTTGGGAAGGATTGTTAATCACAAGACTCTAGAGTAGGGGAAGCACTTGACAGGGTTCTAGAGTAAAGGAAAGCACTCTACAGAGTTCTAGAGCAAGAAAACACTGCTACAGGGTTCTAGAGTGAGGGAAAACACACCTCAGGGTTCCAGAACAAAGGGAGAACACTTGACAGGGTTCTAGAGTAAGGGAAAGTACTTTGCAAGGTTTTAGAGCAAGGGAAAGCACTTTGCAAAGGTTCTACAGTAAAGAACCCCTTTATAGGGTTCTAGAGCAAGAGAAGATCACCCTGCAGTGCTCTAGAGCAGGGGAAGAAGTCTTCACTGGTTCTAGAGTGAGGGAACACAACACAGGGTTCTAGAGCAGAGGGAGAGCACTTCGCAGGGTTCTAGAGTGGGGAAACCTTTCTTTATGTCCCCAGTGCTTAGCACAGTGCCTCAAGCACTTAATAAATGCTTGTTCCCTTTCCTTCTCTCTTTGCTGTCCTCCTTAATCTTGGTGCCTTCCCCTGTTTTAAGTCTCCAGTGGATCCTGTATCAATCTTGTTTGTACAGAGTTGTTGGCATGTCCTCTCTGGTTAGAATGTAAGCTCCTGGAGGGCAGGGGAAGCTTTTGTCTTGGTATCCCCAGTGCCGGGCACCTACCAGGCACTTAGTAGGTGCTTGTTGACTTGAGCACATTTTTCAGCATTGATCTCCTCCATGTCGATGCTTCACCTGAAGAAAAGAATTCATTTAAAGGTGACCAAGCTGACCGTTTCCCATCTCCTTTCCCTAGACCAATAGCATGTGTTTTACAATGAAAACATCTTGCGTCAGGAGGCGGTTTCGGGAATTTGTGTGGCTCCGACAGCGACTTCAGAGCAACGCGCTGCTGATGTAAGTATTTTGGGGGAGAAATCTGGAGAGCTTGGCCATGGCCTCCGGACCCGCTCCCGCTGAGTTCAGGTCCTTGTCGCCTTTCACCTGGATGGTTTCCTTGGGCTGGGCCTGGGGCAGCCTCCCAGACTTCAGTTCTTGGCCCCTGGGCACCTGTTTCCTAAACCTCCCTCTGGCCCTTTCTCTGCACTCACACGGTCAGTGATCATCCTCGACTGTCAGGGCCTCCCCCTGGACTGCTTTGTTTGTCTGGGCACTGACTCCCTATGGCTAGTTTCGCAAACCTGGTTAATGATATCCTCTTTATCCAGCATAGTTTGCTTTGTGTATGTGTGTTTGCAGGTTGTCTTCCTTGTTAAACCGTGAGCCCCTGCAAGGCAGGGACTATTTTTGGCCTCTTTTTGTATCCCAGCCCCTGGCACAGTGCCTGGCACATAGTAGGCCTTTTTGTTGTTCAGTCATTTCAGTCATGTCCCCCCTATGACCCCATTTGAAGTTTTCTTGACAAAGATACTGGAGTTGTTTGCCACTTCCTTCTCCCGATCATTTGACAGACAGATGAAGAAACTGAGGCAAACAGGGTTAAGCGGCTTGCCCAAGGCCACACAGCTAATCAGTGTCTGGGGCTAGATTTGAACTCAGGTTTTCCTGACTCCAGGCCTGGTGCTCTAACCATTGTGCCATCTAGCTGCCCCAGGAGGCCCTTAGTAAATGGTGATTGATCAACCGAGCAGCCTCTCAATATACAGTAGTCTCTACAGAATTCATCTTTGTCAGCAGAGTTCTCACCAGGTCACTCCCCTGCCCAGTGAGCATCATCTGCTTTTGTTTCATCTCTGGGATAAGATGTACTCTCAGCAGCTTGGCATTTAAAGCCCCTCACCGTCCGGTTTCAGCCAACGTTTCCAACGTATTTCATATTCTTCACCCTCCTGGGCAGGTGAGGCCTCTGGAGGCTCCCAGAATTCCACAGGGCCTTTGCCTTTGCCCGGGGCCATCCTCCCTGCCTGGAATGCCCTCCTCTCTCCCCTCTGCCTCTTGGAGTTGGCCTTGATTCCTTCAGAAGCCCGTCCTAGTCCCACCTCCAAAGGGAAGCTTTTCCTGAGCCGCCCCACCCCTACCTTGTTATTCTCACCATTAGATTCTATTTACTTATTTGTATACCCTTGCATCTCTCTCCTATCTCCCTATTAGAGCAAAGGAACCGTGAAGGCAGGGCCTACTTTCATTTGTTGTTGTATTTCTAGCCCTTGTGTGTGTATCCTTTGTCCTCGAAGAGGACCGTGACATCGGGGGAATGATGACGCGACTCGCGGTTGACTTTGATCTGAGGGAGGGAGGGAGCGCTGTGCAAGGTCGCCGGCCTCACTTTCTCCTCCGGAGCCCTCCGGGTCCAGCGACCGGATACGCACCAGGATGACCGGAGGCGGCCTTAGCGGGTGCACAGTCTGCCCTCGGAAAATGCCGGCTGAATTGTTCAATTGAATTCAATATTTTTTCCCCCAAATAATGAATCAAAGCCCACATCGTAGTTTTTCCTTTCACTCGCTGCCTCTAAGTCGGCAACTTTGAAAACAGTCCTGGGCTTTTCCGGCTTCTTGCTCATCGCCGGCGGTGAATAATTAGCTTCTTTTTCCTCCGGGTCCGGTTATTCCATTCCGTATGAACATAAAAGCTGCGATTCGCCCCCTGCCCCACCTTATGTTCCTTCACCGTGTGTCGGCAAAAGCAGCTTGATTATGAGATTACTTCATCTGCGCTTACTAAGAAAGGGCTTTTTCTTTCCCCTTTTCTGTATTATTAGACAGCTTCCTGAACTTCCTTCTAAAAACCTGTTTTTCAACATCAATAACCGACAGCACGTTGACCAGCGACGTCGAGGCCTGGAAGAATTTCTGAGGAAGTAAGTGTCCTTGTATCTTTGTGCTAAGATCTGAAGTGGGGCAGCCATGACCAGGGACTCTTGGGTGCCCTGTGTGTGTGTGTGTGTGTGTGTCCTCGGCCCTGAGTGTACCGTGCTTGGCTTGGTGCTTCTCGTCAAGCTGAATTGCAATTCTCTCTAATAGCTCACGAGAGTATGTATATACTTCTTTGTGGACATGTTGCTTTCTGCAGGAGGAACTTTACCAAGAAATTCGCCGAGTCTCCAGGGAGTCAAGCCAGAAATCAGGGACATATAGATTCAGAACTGAAAGAGACCCAAGGGGTCATCTAGTGCAGTGATCCCTTTTTACAGACGAGGAAACTGAGCACAACTCAGGCTAGAATCTAAGCAAGAAGCCCAAAGTGGGATTTGAACTCAGCCTCCCCAGCCGAAGCTCCTTGAGGGCCTGGGCTGTTTCTGTTTTTGCTCTTGCAGCCTCAGTGCCCAGCAGCGTGCTGGGCACATTTTGGGAGATTAATAAATGCTGATTGTATTGAGTGGTGGATGCCATTTTCAAAGGGGGATGGTCGTGCGAATGTAAGGTGGGCTTCCTGCAGTTCCCCGTCCCCCGGAGGGCAGAGTGGGATGACCGCCCCCTTGTCAGGTTTGGGTTCCCATTCTAGGTCTGAGGTCCCTCCCAACGCAGATACTCATTTCTCATTCTGGACCTGTAAAAAAAAAAAAAAAAGCCCATTCATGTCCTGTATTGGAGCGCCACCGCGTGGTGGCCCAGGTGCACGACACCTTGGGCATGCTCTGGTTTTCTTTTCTCCTTTCCGAAGCTTTTCGTCATGGAAAATCGCCCAGGCAGCCTGGGTCACGTGCTTCCGCAGAGCCAGAGGAGCAGGCCCAGGCTCCTGCAGGCCTTGGGAATGACAGCAGCAATTCAGAGCTGCCTTCACTGGGGAAGAGGCGCTGCGGGCCCCCCACCAGTCAGAGAAATACAATTGCTTAGCATGTGTAGGGCTGGCACCAGCTGGCTCCTCTGGGCATCCAGAAAGGAGGGTTGCCGCGCCCCAGTTTGGCCGGGGGAGCAGCCGTGTCAGAGGAAGGGCTTGAGCCCCCAGTCTTCCTGTCTCAGAGGCCAGCTCTCTCGTCTACTGGACCACACTGCCTTTTCTAAAATAAACAGCTGTTCTTTGTAGCCAGGATTACAATACTGCTTCCCACCAAGTCTGGGTCACACTCTGGTTTAATGCAAGCTGATGGGGGTGGGAGTCCAGCCCCCACTACAGGACACACTCAAGTGAAAGATGAATAGAGGGAAATTGGGGGGAGAAAAGAAGAGGAAGAGGAAATGAGGGAGAAGGAAGGAGGAGAGGGGACTAGAGGAGCTAGTCAGAGATAGACAGTCACAGGCTGAGTCCCTGGAAACCCTCACCGTCTACGTCCTTTTGGGCAGCCCACACCCCTTCTCCACATTTTAATGTACCTCATAAGAACAGAGAGTCTCCTCCCCCATCAGTATTCTGTCTCCCCCTCCATGGAAGTTACTATGATGCATTTACTTTTCTGCATACAGGTTGTTTCTCTTGAAGCCTTCCCACTGCCCCTCCCCTCCATTTGAGTCTGGGGATTCAAGGTGTAGTCTTCATAGCACACCACAAGGCTACAGGTCTTTCCTTAAAGACCCTGTTCTCCTGCTGGACAGGAGCCCATCATTGGCTTTCCCCAGTCGGGGCTGGGCAAGGGGCTGCTGACTAGGACATATATGCCTCTCTAGAGGCGGGCACAGGCAGGAGCTGCTTCTCTTTGGTCTGTCTGTTGGAGGTCAGGGGTCAGCAGGAGTCTGTTTGGCTCCTCTGCTGAGGCCTTGGTGTGGGGTTTGGGTCAGGGATCACACTCTGCTTTCAATCCCTCAGTGGATCTGCCTAATGAAGGGATGGGCTTTTGCAGGTCTGAGAGGGGGAAGATGTTCTCTGTTCCTACATCAGTGAGATCACAAATCTCATTCATTTTTTTTCAATTCAGCAAACATTTATTAAGCTCCTATTCTGTACCCAGAGTAGTGAGCTGGAGATCGAGAGATAAAAGGAATTTCTGCTGCCCTTGAAGAGCTTACTGTCAGCTCAGGGGAAGCAATATGTATTCAGATAAGTCAACAAAACATAGTCATTCTCATGGCGGGTGTGGACAGAGCACTGATGGCAAGAAATACATGTTATTATTAGGTGCATTAGAATGTAAAATCTATGGTGCTTATGGATCAATTTTTAAAAATGTTGGTTTCCCAAGCCGCACACCAAAAGCATTAGTGTGAGATAGCGTTAGATCTTCCCCAGACGATTTGCATTGGAAAGGCCGTTCTCCCGGAGGAAGCTACGTTCAAGCCACTTGGAAACAAAGTCCACTTTGGAGCTGTACGGGTCTAGTAATAATAAAAAGGGTAGTAGTAGTAGCTGGCTTTTACAAATGAGTAAGTGATGGTTTACACCATGTTTGACACACCTTTTGTCCCTTGAGTCTCATCACCCGTTAGGTAGGTCCTCCTCACAAGATGATTCCCATTTCACAGATGAAGAAACTGAAACTTTGACTCCCCCACAGTCTCACGGCCACTGAGTGTGGCCCTCTCTGCTCCATCCATGGAGAGCTATAGAAGACTCAAGGTGCTGGGGTATTAAAGCCAGGGGTGTTAAAATGATTATTAATTTAGTGAATAATAATTAACTGATGAAAGCGACGTTATTTGAAAATCTCTGGTGATCGTTCTGGTCGAGTAAAAAGGGCACGGCCTAGATTTGGCTCCGACGCTTCCTGGCTGGGAGGCCGCCTTGCAAGCCTCAGTTTCCTCATCTGTAAGATGGGGACGATCATGTCCGCTAAGTAGCTGACCCCCAGGATTTTGGCAGACCTTGAAATGCTGTATAAACACTAGTGGTTGTCACTGCCCCTGCACGTCTCCAGTATGGTTAGTTGTTGGGTTCATATGTTTTTTAAGTACAAATTCTTGTGTCCCACATGTATAACTTGTGTAGGATGGCATGGGTTTTTTTTCTTCAAGTGATTAAATGTAAAAAAAAGATTTAGCTTTATTATTTATATGACGGGAGAGTTACAGAATGAAACAGCACGGTGGGTTCTTGGCAAAAAGTCTGTTTCTGGGGCCTTCGGCAGCTTGTCTTTTTTCCCGGTAGTAATAATATTACTTTGATGCAACACCTTCATGTTTTTGCAAAGCACTTGACATGCATGATCTAACAACTACCATTTACACGCAGCACTCTAAGGATGGCTCAGTGCATTGCAAATACGATCTCATTGAATCCTGACAATAACTCTGGAATTAGGGGCTACTGAAGCAGACAGAAGTTAAGTGACTTTCCCAAGGTCACACTGCTAATAACTGTCTGAAGCCGGATTTGAACTCGGGTCTTCCTGACTCCATCTCTAGTGTTCTCTCTACCCACTGTCCCACTCTACCCACTGCTTAATTTGAATGTCTGGCATCATTTGGTAACTGCATTTATTATAACCTCTGCTTCACAAATGAGAAGACTAAAAGTCGGAGACATTAGGTGACCTGCTGATGAGGGGATACAAAGGGAGAGAGGCAGGGCTGAAGTAGTGAGCGGGCATCTACCACCAACCTTGCCCACCTTGGCATCAGTTGGTTTTTCCTATTTAAAAGTTTCTCTTGGTTTATGCAGGTGAATAGGATCATACATTTGAAGCCGTAGGGACCTTACTTGTTGAATCCAGGCCTGCTATCCCATCTTCTTCCTATTCGTGAATGTTGGCTGTTGTGCCCAGTTCACTTCCTTGATTCAGAAGGCCCTGAGAAAACATCCTCCCCTTTCCTATCCAAAGTCTGTGTTCAATAGAGGGCACCAGAACACAGATCATGGATGTCTTCAGTGATTCTGACCAAGTTTGCTTTCTTTCTCGCATGGTTGCATGCAAACAGACAGTTTGTTGTTTCTTAGACAGCCCAAATTCAACAGTTAACCTTCCCCCCCGCCGCCCCCATCCAAAAGGGCATCTGTTATTAGGCCAAGTTCCAAGAGACACTGGAAATCATGAGGCAACATGAGAACAGACTGGTGCAGTCCAGAGGTGCTTTCCATTAGAATTGTGTGTGTATAATGCACCTAATAAAATCACAGTGAAGAAAACCAGATTTTGGGCTGTCCAATGTAAGGGAGGAAATGCCTTGTCTTTGTGCGGCTTCAATTTGTGAAGCAAAAGGAATAACTTAGATGTTTTGTATGTCTTCTGTTTTAACGTCACCTGCATTTCCCAGTGTCCCTACCTCTCTCCCTGAGAGGCATTCAAAAGGAAGATTTCCGATGCAAGTTCCAAATGGCTTCCTGGACAAGCTGAGACTTACTTTTTTGTTCTTTCTTTCTGTAAAAGTGCTGATTCTTTTTATTAAATTGTAAATGTATTTTGGGAAGCAGATTTGTTTAGAATATCCATTGTTTGTTTAAAGTCCCTATTCCATTGGAGAATTTGTTTGAGACTTTAGACTTTTATATTAGATTTGTTTAGAGTCCCTGTTAAATGTTAGGTGTGAAGCACTTCAGTTTTTCTGGGGTCTCTAGTGTCATTCAGCACCCCCACTTCTTAAGGGAAAACTTGACCCATCCCCCTGGGTTGTTGGTCCTGTCTGCCTCCCCAAATGATCGTGTATTTCCATCTCTGTATACAGGTTGGAGGCCTCTCTCCCTCCCAGAAGAATATAGGCTGCCTGAAGGCAGGCAGTTTTTCATTTTCTCTTTCTATCCTCAGCTTCTAGCACCCATAAATGATCACACTTATACTCGTTGGTTGACCCATTGTACCCATTCTTCCTGCTCCTTACCCCCACCCGCGAAGAATGTTACCTCCTTGAAAGCAGGAACGTTTTTTTTTTTATAGATTCATAGTTCTAGAGCTGGAAGGGACCCCAGAGCCCTCTGGTCCAAGTTGTTTATCTTATAGATGAGGAAACTGAGGCAGAGGTGAAGGTCACACAGGTTGTAATGGGTAGGATTTTATCTTAGACCTTCCGACCTTCCAAAACCACTGGGTCATTTTGTTTCTGCATCTCTAGCACAATGTATAGCACATAGTAGGTTCTTTGGTTTGGGTCCGGTTTGGTTCAGGGAAAGCATGGCAAACATAAGTGGGCAGAAAGATGGAGCATCTGAAGGGCGGCTTGCCCAAATTAACAGAAGCGTGCCAGGGAGCACTGGGCTATGCTGATGCCCGCTGGCCCACGGCTGGATGCCCATTTCCTTTTCCATTACGAATCTCTCCGCAGGTTGATTTTTTTTCCTGTTCCCACGAAAAAGAGAGGAAGCCTGTCTGGTCCTTTTATTAAATTTAAAAATGATACGACCCGGAACTCCCGGCCTGGCAGAGTGTTCTCCAAAGCCAACCTAGTGCCCGGGAGATGGACCCGCTTCCGGAGGCCCAGGATGCAGCTGCTTCCCAAAAGTGTCCCCAGGGGGCTTTCAGCATCCTTCCTCCAGCCCCGCCCCGCCCGGCCCGGCCCCGCCCGGCCTGGGCCCAGGAGGCTGCTGCGGGAGCGTTCCGGCACCTCGCCGCTCTGCCCTCCAGGTGGCGCCATTAAGCAGGGAAGAAAACTGTGGACTAATGAGTCCAATGTAAAGTCAAATTGGAAATTGAATTATAGCCGAAGAAAAGGGACAGTAGCCTTGAGGTTCGGCTCAGGCCGGCTCTTAGCACGTTCGGTGGCTGCTCCCATGTGTTAGCTTGCTCGCAAGTTAATAACGGCGCTTGAGCAGTTCAAGGCTTGGGCGAATTGCTTTAGACATGAAATAAAGCCAAAATGAATTTGTGTCCGATATCATTGACATTAGCGCTCATTACTTCTGTGGCGTAATGCCTCAAACCATCGGAAATCAATTTTAAAGATTGCCCATTATTTTATAAAGAAAATAAAATACATTTCCAACAGCAACAAAGCAGTGAGTACAATCTCAGGAAGAGTTACTTATCCCCGGGCTGGCGGGCAGGAAGGGGCTGGAGGTAAAGGGCAGGAAGCCCCGGGTGGAACTGTACTCCCCCTCCCCCCCATCCACCGCCCTCCCCCCAGGCCCAGCACAGAAAAGTTTATTGCGTTGGGCGGAGTCCTTGCAGAGCTCCTCCTCATCGGAAATATTTAATGCATGAGAGCTATTTGCAAATGCAGAAAGCAAGCTTTCTGCGTGGGGTCAGACTGAGTCTAGTGGCTGATACTGGGTGTTGTGTGCCGTTTTTTCATGGAATGAGCACATCAGGGTTTTTTTTTTTTTTTTTTTTGGAGGGGGGGGTGGGATGGGGGCAGAGCCGGTGGGAGGGCATGGCAAGACGGAATGATTTAGACCTCTGGCTTGGAAATGCCACATTTAAAAAGTATCATCCCTTTAGCCTCCTTTGGGTAGCCTGATACTTGTGCTGCTTAGAAATTCTTTTGGGACCTGGACTGGAAAAGGAAACCTGGGTCTATTTTGTTTGTGGAGAAAATCTGTGAGTGTGGTTGTGACTGATTTTTTTTGTTTGATGCAATGCTTTGCTTTGCACGTGTTCAGATAAATATAAATGTACATGCCATGTCCTTCAAAGATATAAGCACCTAGCAAAGCGCAGTATTAAAAAATATATTGTGTACATGTGTACACATATGCAAAATATGTTAATACACCAGGTACTGGGATAGGTGTAGACACATTGACACACATACACGAATGCATATTCATGAGTCTGGACACAAATGCCCATTTTCAGTCTACACGTGTTATCACAGTCTCTATACTAAGAGTTTCACATGTCTAAATGCATGGCCACACAATCTATATACATGCACACATACACATTCACGCCTGTGTATATATTATCATATATACATTTAAACACTCACATTGACACACATATGAACATACATGCAGCCATGCAAATGCCAATTCCTCACAGGATGCAAAGGCTCAAAGCTCATCTTCCGAAGAAAAAATATATTTAAGTATATAATACACATGTACGTATGTCTAGGCATATTAGCTAACATTTACATAGCGCTTACTGTGTGCCAGGCACCGGCTAAATGCTTAACAATTATTATCTCACTTGATCCGGACTATCTCATTTTGAGCTATAAATAGCCATCTCTATCTATCTATATCATACACGAGTCTAAATAAATGGAGTCTTTCCATCATATTGATAACCCTAGATTTTTAAGGAGATAAAAATAAACTCCATGTGCACACTCCTCATGTAGTCACGTCTCCAAAAACAGAAAAAAAATCAGGTCCATTTTGTTTGATGGGGAAAAATCTGTATTCCATAGAGCTGGCTGTGAAGATCTGTAATTCCGTAAGTCTGTCTTTGGATTTTGGACAGTGCTAATTCTGGCCACTTAATTTGGTGTTGTGGCTCCTGTCTTATGTCAGTTACAGGAAATTTACCTATCATTGAACAATGCATCAAAGATCAAACCCATACCTTCCCAGGCTTGTGTAAAAGGCGATAGTGTTTAGGTTTAGAGGAAGTGTGTTTCCCAAACAGAGGGTCCCCCATCACAATACTACTATGGTTACTCATCGGCTGGAATTTAGTATGTATGTAGTAATCTTCTCAAAACATAATTTTGTTACAAGAGTTAGAATCTTTGGTCATATCTTTGGACAAATCTTTCTGTAACACAGAAGGTTTAACTTGACAGACATCCAAGGTGCCTCAGATCCTAGCCCCATGTTTAACGAAAACAAATAATCTTTAAATTAGGTTGCTGATTCTAACAACCCATATCTTGATGCAGGTAGAGATATAAAAGAAATGAAATGTCAAATTTAAGATTATTAAAAAAAATCTTACTTAAGCCAGACTTTATATGTCCATAGCTAAGTATATACATATATCTTATATGTTAAAGCAAATTTGTAAAACATGTCTAAATTTAAGGCATCCCGTTATTCACATGTATTTGTTTGAAACTTAAGATTACTTGAGAAATGTGATGTTTCAGTACAGTCTAACCAGTAAAGATCACTGAGCTGAGCTAGTGGTTAGCCATTTTAAAACTTCTTTAAAGGAGAATAAATTTCTCTGATTATATAAACAAAATATTTCTGTAATTGTTCCACATAGATGCGGCAGATGGGTAAATTGCAGAAATGCCCTTGGAGTTATTCTTATAACAGATGTCTTTCTCTATTAGCTTCATGTTTTTACTCACCTAAAATTCCAAATAATTTAATAAAAGTTAACATACGCTAACATCACCTCGATAGGTATCTATCTTAATTGTAAGTCTAGCGGATGTGGTCTTTCTCGTGATAGTTTTAAAAATGTTTTTCTTCTTCAGGCCACACAGGCTCCCCACGTTAACGTGTGTCTGTATTTTTAAATAGGATCCTACAGAATGCCCTTTTGCTCTCGGACAGCAGACTTCACCTCTTCCTACAGAGTCACTTAAGTTCAGAAGATATCGAGGCCTGTGTTTCTGGACAGACAAGATATTCTGTTACTGAAGCAATTCATAAGTTTGCTTCCTCAAACAGACGTTTCCCTGAAGAAGATGATGAGGGAGAAAAAAAGGACAATTCTATAGAGTATGGCTCAGAAAGGTACTTTGTTACATTTGTTTTTCATATATTATGTGTGTATGTGTATTTACATTCCACATATTTGTGTACAGACACACACACTCTTCACTTTTTTGTTGATGTAATACTAAGATAATGAAAAAATTAATTGACTGAGATTTTATTGAGCTGTGACAGCTCATCATAGAAGTCTTCACACACACCTCCACACTGAATTAATGAAAGCGGTAGAAATTCAATTATCTGCATTCTGATTATGTGAATTTCATTTAGTCAGACTTGAATTATTCGCGTTTAAATTATCTAGCTAAAAAAATATCCAACTGCACTCCAAATGGCTAATTAAAAGTCCAAATTTCCTGTCTCTCTTTGTGACTGGAGATAATTAAAGTTCTCCTCTGTTACTCAGCCTTTGAGTGTGTTGTGAAAACCAATTTCCTCTTTTTATTATTTTTTTTCTCCTTTTTTTTTGCAGTTCATCCTCCGGGCTTGGTCACAGTTGTAAAGACAGCAGTCCACATGGATGTAAAACAAACCCAGCTCTTCAAGAACCCTGAAAAATAATTTTTATGTTACTATCTTAGTAATAGGAAATTATGCCCATGTCATAAAGACAGGGTTGGTTCACAATAGTACCTCCCTACATAAAGCACTCTGTCAGGGAGACATGATTGGTAGTGTGTTCTCAAAGCTGTTGCTCCCCCCACCTCCGCCACCCTTTTTTAAAGTTCATTAATGGTTTCCAGTTCAGGGTTTTATGTTGTCTTATTTTGGTCATGGTAGAGGGGAAGGAAAACTCTCCTGGCTATGAGTCAATAAAATGGCTAATATTGAATTCTGAGGAAAAGATTGATAAATTAGCTCCTGCTCCAATAGGAAATGATTTATGTTAATATATAGGTGTGAATTTTAACTTGTGTGTGCTATGTAAAACCTTTGGTTTTGTTCAATTAAAAAATCCACTTGGTACATAAACAATTTAAAACCGATATTGCATTTCCCCTACATTAACATGTGTCACTTTAAACAGACTTTTGAAACCTGTCATAGGATTTTGCAGGTCGTATTCTAGCCAAGACCATACCCCGCTGCAGTGGATCAGCAAGATTTGCTAATATTATGTGGCTCCGTCCCCTTTACAGGGAAAAGCTTGGGATGGTAGTGTAAGTGTGTGGCTGACTCAGTACTAGCCAGGGCTGCTCAGCTTTCTAGCCTGCTATTTATCGTGCACCCAGATGGAACACACAGCTTAGGAACATAGACCAGTATGAAAATGCTTTTTACTCGAGTGCAAATTCAAATAAATATGGCAACTAATGTCTTTCAGACTTACCAAAACATCTTCATGAGCAAGGATCAGCCTAAGCCTCAGATTTAGAGATCCTTAGTCTTTGCTTTTGTCTTGCATTTGGCAGAGAGATTCATTTATTTTCTTTCAAAATGTGTCATTTCTTCACTTGAAATTTCTCAGTATTTCTAGGGGTTGTTACTAATTTCTTCACTAAATAGAAAGACAGGTCTTAAAAACAAGACTAAAGGTAATGTTTACCAAAAAGTATTCTGCTAGTCTAGGAAATAAGATTAAATAATTGATTATGCATTAAAAAAAGTATCGATTCCCTCACCCCCTTTAAGGCTACACTTGAGAAATGTGTTGCAGTCTAGTAAAATACATCCTTAGATAACTTTCTGTTGACATAGCACTTTAATAAGGTAATTATCCAAATTTCTTCCTTGTCCAGTTGCACAAAGTAATCAGTTTCCATTCTGAGAAACTGGCAGGAAGATATTTACAAAGAAATGGAAGTAACTTGTTGCTTCTCTTGGCTTTTCCTCCTGGAGGCTGGTGGAAGACGCTTGCAAAAGGCAGTTAATTATTGGAGTATTTTTGTCATTCTATTATTAATAAACTTCTAATGGAGGTCAAAGGATTGTACTGAAAGTATAGCACAAAACAAAAAATGTAAGACAAGAATTATTCTCTTAATTTTGCTGTCTTGCTTTTTTGTTTGGTCTAAATTCTTATTAGATTTTGCTTGGGATCTTGATTTAGTATGTGAGGCCTGTTACTGCATCATGGGACAGCCATTAATTGAAAACAGGGGAAAAAACCCCAAGATTTAAAAGCTTTTCTAATCACCCTGGTAACTGGATGGGGGTAAGGAAAGAGGGGGTGACTTGCCATCTAGGTATTAGATTTATTTATTTATTTTTCTTAGCAATACATATTTACAATCACTATTTCACTTTCAGAATATTTTTAGAAAACATGTGATCAGCCATAAATTTTAATGTTATTTTTTTGATCTCATAACATAAATATCAAAATGTCTACCTTGTAATTTGTCCCGTAAGATTCGGTGGATTTTTGTTTCTAAATTAAATGTGAAGAAATCAAATCTGGTCTGTTTGGTTTATTTCTGAGAAAGAAAAAAATCATTCATTTTTTCACTGAGATCTTTATTTATTTTTATTGTTTTTTCAAATTACCTAAAGAATGTTGGCAAATTGAATTTAGTTTTCCCAATTGGTTCTTTTACAGTTAACGTCTGGGGATATTATTTTTGGTTCGGTTGTTTTGATTTCTAAACACAGGTCGACTAAATTATTTCCTGTCTCATGAATTTGGATCTAAGATAGCAGTTCTGTTGAACTTAACCTCTTCTTCCTGCCCCCTCCCCGACCCCCCCACCATTTCCCTGCTTTGCTGAAATCTTTGCTGGCATTCTTACTCACCTGGATTGATTCCATATAAACCTCTCCATGGAAGGAAAAACCCTTGGGGTAACTTATGGAGAGTAAGTGCCATTCAGTGATTTTTATTTAAAACTTTTTTTTATTTAAAAAATAAATATTAAAAAAGGGCAAATGTCAAATACTTGAAAACGTTTTATAGCTTTCTGGGAGTAGTAGTACTTAGCTATTATTAACTTAGATATTTGGTATTTTTTTAAAAAGGTGATACTTCCCAACTCCCTACCCTTCCTTTTAATTGTTTTATTTGGAACTTGAAGGTTTCTACCAAGAAATTCAAGGACCTGTTATGCTATTCAAAAGTTCTACATTTAGGATAATAATTAATATTCTTCTTTAAAATGTCATGCTTTTAAAATTGCTACCAAAAGGAAAATGCTACAAGGAAGCAGCCTGGTATTTTTAAGCTCACAAGCATTTATAAGCAATGTCCATTGAGAAAGGTCTTGCCAGTGTGGCAGTTTTTTCCAAGACTAATTCACATTTTATTGCATGATTAAATACAAACATACATTTGGAAAGGAGAGGAGGCAGATTTCCACAGCAGTTCTTACAAATAAAAAAGACAAATTTAGTCTCAATTCTGGTAGTATATTCAACAATCATTGTAGTTTTATTTGGAAATAATCTTTAGCTCCCCGAGGATGCACCATCATCAAGCCACAAGAACCTTTTCAGCCCTTGAGCCAAAATGGTACGCAAGACAGGCCTTTAAATATTTAAGACAAAAATCCCCCCCACCATATCTCCCTTCCCCCAAACCCCTTGCTCCTTGTTCTTTCTAACTCAACATCCTTAACATCTCAAGTTATTTCTTTGCTACATTTTGAACACAATGCCTCCTTTTCACCCGGGTCCTGGGTGGGAATGTTTTTTTCCAGGAAAAAAAAAATGTTGTTTGCTGGTTTTATTGTGTAGAGGGGCTGGAATAAAGTTTTTAGACGAAAAAGAAAAAAAAAAACCCACCAAACCAGTGCTTCCTGGAATTAAAGTTTCTAGCGACAACTTGACAAAGCACCGCCGTCCCTCCAATGACCGCCCCCCCCAAAAAAAAACAAACGCCAAATGATTGCAGTTTGTATGATGGTGAGAATTTGAAAAATATGTAAATAAGGTAACCAACGCTGCCTTAAAAAAAAAGCCAGTATTTACGATTCTGGGTCCCTCCTGCATAAGGAGAGCCCCAAGGCACCACTGTCCCCTGGAGTCGGACCCTACTATTGACCTTCATTTTCTTGCAGGAAACTTTCCTCCCTCATTGTCCTGACAAGTGCACTCACTGGACAGAACCGATTTAGCAGTTTAAGCTCTGCTCGTCCAAGACCCTTTCCTTTTTTCTGCAAAATTCCTATGCCTTCTGAACCATGGACCGTATCGGAAAAAGGAAAAAAACCCAGGACGAAGCCCCATTTACCCGTGCATTTACACTCTTGTATCTGGACACTTTCGGTGGCGAGCCCGAGAGGCAGCTCCCCTCCTCCCTCCTTGGTCCCCCTCGCCAACGCCCCTGACTCTGCAGCCAGAGGCCGGGCAGCATCTCAAGCAGCGCTTCTGGCTAGCTTCTTACCTCCGGGACTTCTTTATAGCTCCCCCCCACCCACTTGCAGTAGTTTTCCTGAAGCTGCAAACACACACTGACTGGGTGCGGGGTTCTGTCTCAGTGGACTGCGCACACGCTCACGCGTTCTCTCTGCGTGTTTCTCTCTCTGCCCCGCACACGCGCGTTCCTCCCCTCCTCCCCAGCCTTGGCTTGCTGTATGCACAGTCTCCAGCAGGCTCGGGCTGCTGGGACTGTTTGTCAGGTAACCAGGCAGCCGGCCTTGGTCCGGTAACCCATGGCAACCGCCCCGGTAACCCATAGCAACCGCAACAAAAAAGGGGAGGGGGGAGGAGGAGGAGTGTGAACCACCACGTCCACAAAAGGACAGCAATTTACTGCGCAGACAGGCTGAGTGCGGGCCCCGAGCCCCGGCTGCATAAAAACCCAGGCCTGGCGGGCCCCCTTATCCAGGATTAAACCCCACTAGGCATAGAACCAGGAAAGGGGGCGGTGGCAGCTGTGGCTTGGGATCCTTCTCCCTCCTCCCCTCTCTTCAGTCCTACCCGGGAGTGGAAAGCAGTGGTCAAGGACTTTAATGATCACCCACCCACTCCTGTGCATCAGTGAGAGGGAGGGACCCCCTACCCGTCTCCACGCTTTGTGGTGGGAGAAAGGCCCATTTATTCAGTAAAAAAGCAGCATTGTGTGGCCGGAGAGCTTCGTTGCGTCTACGCGTCTGTGGATGTCTGTGGCAGTGGGTGTGTGCAGCTGTGCGCGTGCACTCGTGTCTGCGTTTGTGCCTGTGACTGGGAGAGTCGTGTCTGCACGCCTGTGTGTCAGTGATGATGAGTGTCTGTAACCGCATCTGTGGACGGTTGTGCACAAGTGTCTCTTGCAGGCAGCTTCCATGTTTGTAGGTCTGTCCGTGCGTGCGCGCGTTCGTGCGGTTCTGTTTGTGACTGTGTACGTGCGCGTGTGCACGCGCTTTTGTCTGTCTGGGTCTGAGTGTACGTGCGTACGCGTGCGTTTGTCTGGGTCTGGGGGTACAATGGCACGCCTTTGTGTGTGCGTGCGCGTGCCGCGCACGGCGGGGACGGGGAGGCCGCCTGGCCTGTTCTGGCCCGTTAGGGGTGGATGCCCTCCCTCTGGTTCCGCAGAAGCTCATTGTTTTGCGGGCGCCGGGCAGCTCGGAGCCGGGCCAGGGCCCAGGGGAGGGAAGCAGGCCCCGACTAGCACGAGTGCTCAGGTCTGGGAGCCCAAGGCCTTTAATCTGGGGCCGGAAATCCACAGCCTTCCTCTGGGTGCCCACTCTGCACGCAAGCCAGTACAAAAGCCCGCCCACCCGCGCAGGCCGTCCCAGGGACCCCGCCTTTCCTTTGGCCTCCCGCGGGGGCCGCTACCGAAGGCTACGGTGTCACCCCCAGCTGGGGACTCGTTCGCGGATCACTTTCCAGAACGATCTTGGTCTTGAGACCTAGTGCTGCGTCTAGTTCGTTATTTGGCTTCCAGGAGGGAACGGGGCTGTAGCTAGTTCAGCTCCGGGACCGTGCAGCCCGCCCAGGGAAAGCCTTCCCCGGGAGGCTCCTTTGTACTTGGCTACAATGTAGCGTTGGGACTGGAGGCCGTCTGGGGGCGCTCGTGAGATGGGCGAGGCGGCGGGCTGCCAGCGCCCCCGCTCCCCCCAGGGATGATTGCTTTGGCAGGCATGGCCTGGGGGGTAAGAAAGCCCTGACTGAGGCCCAATTCTAGCCTCAGCCGCTTTTCACTTTTATCTATTTCTGTATTTCCATGTTAATATCCGACTGCACATTAGAACACGGAATGTAGAGGTCCCAACCCGTGTTTGGGGAACTCATCCTTCAGAACCTTGGACCCCAGATACAGATTGGCATCTCAGGTCTGATTCGTGGCCGAGGGAGGGGGGGAGGGGGGGAAGGTGTGGCGCCGAGTTAGAACCAAGGATGGCAGACTGTACTTAGGTTCCTCACTGGTGGTCTCCAAAGGCGGCCCCTTCACTCCACAAACACAGCCCACCTCTTAGATCTCACCCTCATCTTCTCTCACCTAGGTTGTTGCAACAGCTTCCTCATCGGTCTCTGCGACAACTACGTCATGATCTTCATACAGCTGCCCACATGGCTTTCACAAAATATAGGTCTGAGCATGTCACCTCACCGGTTCTATAAACTCTTATGGATCCCTAGTGCTCCTAGGATCAAATATTATTTCATCATTATCCCGTCCTTTTCTAATGCCTTTTTTTGTGTAAATTTTTATAATGTACAGAACTGTTAGTCCAATAGCAAAAGTACAAATTCAAAATAAGTAAATACACTTACAATGGAGGTGTATATCCAGAAATTTTTGATAGTGTGTGACCAAAAAAATTTGAAGACCACTACACCTTTCTGCACTTACAAAGTATATACTCTATATTGAGTTGGTTTTGGCTTTTTTGGTCAGGACCTGGGATTTCATGGATAAAGGGAACCCCAGTGAGGGAACTTCCTACACCAATGAAGATAGCGCAGTGTTAGAATGTCACAGTTTTAGGAAATTATCTGAGGCCCTTGAGAGGTTAAGTGAGGGCCTGGGTCACATGGTAACATATACCTAAATGTGGAGAGGCAGGGAGACTTGAACATAGGTTTTCCTGACTCCCTGGCTGGCCTGCAAGGGAACAGATGGGCACGCACTCGAGCTCGCGCACACACACACACACAGAGTATTATATTTTGCAGGTACAGTCATCATAAATAATGTATGTCTCCTAACTCTAAAACTTAACACCTCTCTTATTTTTCGGACGAGGAAACTGAGGAAAGAGAAGTGATTTTTCAATTTTATGAAGGGGCAGAGACACAATTCAAGGGCAGGGCTCTTAGCATTTCACCACTTGAGATCTGTTATTTATCTTGTGGGTGAACCCAGGTTTTTCATAGATTGGGTTTGTTTATAGTGAGGTAGGCCACTCGGCCTGTGTCTTCTCCCAAATGTCCCTCTCTCCTCAAAGAGAGACTCGGGATAGAGGGATAGATGCCAGAAGCCAAGGGTGGGCAAAGGTCATTTGACTTCCATGAACTTAGTTTTCTCATCTGCCAGATGGGGATATAGATAATATTAGCATTGTCCACCTTTCAGGATTGTAGTGAGAGAACCATAGATACATAGCATCTGTAGCTCTATATATACACACACCACATATATAGCACATAGGTATGTGTCTGTGTACGTATATACCATAGTAAATGTGTGTGTGTGAGCGTGTTGGTCTCTGACATACTAATGTCGTGATCACCAGTATGTCATTTGATGTCTCATTGGCAAATATCTAAGGCTAGAAATTAGATACAGTTGCTAATCTGGGGACCTCTGTGGCCCAGTGAATATGGTACTAAACTTGGAGTCAAACCTGAGTTCGAACTGGGCCTCAGGAACTTACTGGCTGTATGACCCTGGCCAAGTCACTTAAACTCTGTCTCAGTTTCCTCACCTGTAAAAGCTCTGTATAATTGTGCTATAGCATTGTGAGCTCATAGAAGAGTTAATAATACCAGCTAACATATTTATATTTGTTATTAATAAATACTTATTGGTTGCCTGATTGAATAGGTGCCCCAAAGGTCTCTTGAAGTTTTCAGTCTGTGATCTTTATCCCTCGAATTCCAGTTTTTTTCAGTCATAGCTGCCCACGCAAGTTGCTGGACCAGCTGCTGCACACATCCCTTTCCAACACAAAGCCATACACTCACGTGCACGGAAACGAAAACATGTACAAATCATGTTTTTGTAAATTGCACCATCCCACTGAGTCCGGTGGGAGCTAGTTAGCTAATGAAGTTTTTATTGGAACGCTTTTGTAAAATGAAACATCCTCTTGTAAAATGAATCATCTCCTCTTTATTTATCTTGTGGGTGAACCCAGGTTTTTCATAGATTGGGTTTGTTTATAGTGAGGTAGGCCAGGATCCAATTAGCACGCGGCCTGTGTCTTCTCCCAAATGTCCCTCTCTCCTCAAAGAGAGATCGGGATAGAGGGATAGATGCCAGAAGCCAAGGGTGGGCACTGCATGCCTTGGGGCATCTCTCTCCATTCTGCCAGAGCCCCCTTAGTCTCTGTACTGTACACCAACAATGCTGGTTGCTTTAATTTAAATTCTTTTTTTTTTTTTTAACAAAAGCAATTACAGAAAAGTGCAAATTTAACGTGTGACATTTAACATTTTGCCGTCACAGGCAGCCTCCACTCAAACAGGGCCCTTCTGGGAAACAACAGGAGCCCAAAGGCCTTGTGTCACCCAGTAATGTAAGACACAATCTGGGCCTGGGCCGCACAATGAATCGGGAAGGATTTCTGTAATTAATTGACCAGTCTTAACCTGTTATCGTGATGTAAGGAATTTGGAACTCATTAATTTGGGCTCTGACAGATTTCATATTAGAGCTGGCAAATATGGATTGAGCCCCTTATTCTGGTAGCATCTGGAATTTCCACGACAGTGAGGTTTAGTGAGGACGACCTCTTTGTAATCGGCCGCCCTGCTCTGCAGGCTGGACGGGGTTCAGAGGGTGAGGGCCACGGGGTTGGGAGGAAGGAAGGATGGGGAAGGACATCACCTTCCTGCACCAGGGGAAGGGACGTTCACTTCCCTAGCTGATGTGTCTACGGAGCACTGGCGTCACCAGGTGAAAGAATACGTTAATTGCAATTGTGCACTCCTAAGAGGATGTGGTTGTGCAAGCACATCGGGAGAAGGCAAAAGGAGGGAGGGATAGGGCACGGCAAAATGGCACTGAGGGTTTATGTGGGGGGGGGGGGAAGAGAGAGAGAGAGAGGGAGAGGGAGGGAGAGAGAGAGAGAGACAAACAGAGAGAGAGAGACAGAGAGAGAGAGAGAGACACACACAGAGACAGAAGAGAGAGAGAGAGAGGGAGAGAGAGAGAGAGACAGAGAGAGAGAAAGAGACACACAGAGAGAGAGAGAGAGAGAGAGAGAGAGAGAGAGAGAGAGAGAGAGAGAGAGAGAGAGAGAGAGAGAGAGAGAGAGAGAGAGAGATCGATAGAGAGAGAGAGAGAGAGAGAGACACAGAGAGAGAGAGAGAGAGAGAGACAGAGAGAGAGAGAGAGAGAGAGAGAGAGAGAGAGAGAGAGAGAGACAGACAGAGAGAGAGAATGTGTGTGTGTGTCTAAGACTCTTACCAGGGGAAAATGTGATTTCTTGTAATGCCATGTCCATAAATGAATAATTCATAATAATGAAAGAGAGACTGGGCTTCTCTCAAGCACATTGCCTGTCTCCTGGTCAGACCACACAAATCCCAGAAGTCACAGAATGAATACTTCTCCTGTAATCTGATCTGTCTTCTTTTCCACATTGCATAATACTTAATGAATAAAAAAAACCCATCGATGTCCAGACTCTTTATGAGGCTCTGAAAGTAGCAGGACAGTTTCATGGAACCACTTAACCTCTAGGGGCCTCAGTTTCCTTATCTGCAAAAGAAGGAAACTGGCCTAGATAGCTCCCTTGCCACTGTAAACCTATGATCCTGCATCCACCCCACCCCCAATTTTGCTTTCATAATCTGTAAATTCCTTGGTTCCTGCAGGTCCCAGAAATGAAGCAAAATGGTTGATTTGTATTTCTTGAGAACGGTCTTTTTCCTATTGAACTGTGTGATAAGATTAATCCAACAGCTTCTCCATAGGGATCATTTATACATGAAGATAAGCAGAGTCCCACATTTAAAACATTTTGCCTCTTCTCTGATAAAGAAGTCTGTAGTAACAAGTGCATTAGTCCAAAGGATTCAACTTTTAAAGAGAAACAAGGACCCCACTGTAGTTAACCAATATGTTGTTAATTCAGCTATACTTCTCCAACAAGATTTATTGCTGACCTGCTGTTAAAATATGCTTTTAAGGTAAACGTCATGCTTTGAAATAAGCAACAGAAAATGGACTCCAGCCTTTTACAACAAACACAGACATGGTTACAGTGACAATCTGTCTCCCGCAAAAAGACTTCCAAGCCACAGCCAGTGAATGTCTGACTTATTTTGAACAAGATTGGATTAAAGAAAGTAGTGTAGGACTCTGAATGTTACTGCCTTCTGCTTGGCCTAAGAGGGGTTGATCCGAGGTTCAAATGCTCACTCCAAATATTTCTTTGAGGCTTCTTGGTTGATGGGTCTCTTGCTTTGGGTCAAGCTAAATTAATGTATTGAGATAAACTCTAACCATTCACTTTAATTTATTCATGTTGTCCTCACGCTGAAAGCAGAAGGAGAGTGAGGGGTTGTTATTAGTGGAATCCTTAGGACCTGTGAAGATAAACAATATCCATCAGAGGGGTCAGCAGGGGAGGCACTCTCTAATCTTAAGATAACTGGAGTAAACCATTGCAAGGACTGGGAATGGTGTCTATAAACACACTTCAAGTAAGTATAGATTGGCTAATCTTTCACCCAGGGCTAGTTTTTTTTTTTAAGGGATGGTATGTAATTTGAAAAATTCTAAAAGTGTCCAGTTGCTTACTCCTTAGAGTAAGAAGGATGCTTACCTGAATTATAAATCAACTGCAGCATCATGGTGCCAGAGGAAGTGGGCAGGGCTGGAAGAGCTGGTCAGGATCTGGGCCTGGGCTGCTGGCAGCTGGCTGGGCCACTTTGGACGAGTGTTTGGCCTCTGTCTCCTCATTTGTAAAACCAAGGGTGAGACTAGATGGTTCTTCCAGCTTTAAATCTGTGGCCTTCTGACCCATCATACCTGTCTGACAGGTAGGTTGTTGTTCAGTCATTTCAATCGTGTCTGACTCTCTGTGACCCCATTTGGGGTTTTCTTGGTAAAGATCCTGGAGTGGATTGCCATTTCCTTCTCCAGCTCATTTTACAGATGAGGAAACTGAGGCAAACAGGGTTAAGTGACTTGCCCCAGGCCACAGAGCTAGTAAGTATCTGGGACTAGATATGAATTCAGGTCTTTCTGACAGGGTTATCAAATGAATAAAGCTTTGTGCCAACCTCAGAGTGTTCTGTAAATATCAGGCCTATTACCACCTGCGCCCATTTCAGCTGTAATCTTCTATGATTTCGATATGGGCATCTGGTTCCCCACGGAAGATGGAGGCTGCTTATTATAATTCTTTGGGTAAACTTGAAGAATTGTTATTACAGGGGTTCATGGTTATCCCCAAAGGGCCTCGGCCTCTAGAAACTTCCCCGCTGGAGAAGAAATCCTTTGATTTGTAGGACTAGGCGAGGACTCCTCGTCACCTATGGCCAGAGCTCAGAAACCCAGTTCTGCTAAAGCCTAGGCCAACAAAAGCAGAAACCTGAAGGCTTTGGTGGATGGCAGTAATCAGATTGGAGATGTTTGTCTTCCTAGCCCTGCGCTCTATGGGCTGGCACCAGGTGATTGTAAGGGTTCTGAGTGTCAAGGCAGGTTTCTGGCTTGCCACTGAGCATTCCCATTCCTTCTTCTTCCTCCTCCTCCTCCTCTCCCTCTCTTCCTCCTCTATCCTGAACTCCGGTGATCTAATTGAATGGAAAAACCAGGTGACTTCCCATTTGGAGGGCTGCAAATGCATGAATTGACTGGACATCGCCTCTCAATTTGGTAGACGAGAATTCTAAAGAATATTTTGATAAAAAGCTTAATCTGACTAGTCTTTTTCTGCTGGTTAGACACATATTCATCCATGTTCCTGTCATGTCCAAATATTTCCTCTGAGAGAGTAGATGTGCCTTATTCTCCCATATGAGCACATTTTAGTAGACTTTTACTTACAGGGGTAATTACACTCCCTCTTGGAGCATCTAAATCTTTTAGAACCTTAATAGTATATTGTTGCTTTCAGCAAATGATTTTTTTTTTCCTCAGCTCCTTTAATTGTAGACCTCAAAATCTCAAGAATCTATTAATTCATCACTATGTACACCTCCCCCCACTTTAACACTCCTCACCCCTTTAACTTAGCAGACAGTCTTTGGGAATTGCTGTGAGCAAAAACCAGTCCCAGGTCTCTAGGGCCAAACTGGTGACTGAATTTAGACTAGTCCATATCAAAGGTTGCATGGCAGCTGCAATTCATGGGAGAAACAGCAGATGGGAGCAGCGGAGACCAACAGACAGCAGCTCACAATGAGGTGCCAGCAGATGGCGGTGGAGAGGAGAGAACAGTGTGTAGTCATAGCAAAGAAAGGAGTTTGCAGCCAGACGTCCCTAGATAAGCATATTGGGGCTTCATGGGGAAGTAAATAGCAGGGTTTGGGACATATAGGTGTGGTTCCCTGGGACCAGGGGTGACTCTAGCTTAGGTGAGATCTCCGGCCTCGTGTGTTTCCCATACAGGAGGATGCAGTAGAAACCAGACTGACTCTTGAGTCGGAGGATCTGAGTTCGAACACTACCTCTGACATTCACTATGTGTGTGACCTTGGGAAATTTGTATAACCTCTTTGGGCCTTCCTTTCCTCATCTATAAAAGGAGAGGATTGCTCAAGAAGACCTCGGAATTCCTGTTTTAGCTCCAGATGTACGATCCTGTGATCTTGGGAAAGCTCCTCGACGCTCCTGCCTTGGTGATGAATATTCCTATGAGAGAGTGTATCACCGGACCTATGGGAGGAAATTTTCCTTGTTATTTACTTCGCTATGCTGTTTACTTGTGTCATTTGCTTTGAAGTGGTGTGGCTTCTGGTTGGTCTGGTGAAAGAAACGTCAGTGGGGGCTTGTGAACTATGGTTACGAATGGATGTTGACTCAGAGCATATCGTGAACCTTGTGTAGCTTTCAGGGAGCCCATGCCTGAAGGCAGCTTGGGTTACAGCATATGTTTGTAATCTTAACAAACATACTCCAGATATTTAAATAGTATTAAATATTTGAGCATATCCCAGTTAAAAATAAAAGAAGGAAAGGAAGAGAGAGGTAAGAAGCTAGAAAAAGATTTTTGGTATATTTTGGTTGGTTGCTTATTTGGAGGAGACTGAAGCCATTATTTATTACTAATAGCCGGGCTCTTGTTCTAACTATCTATCTATCTATCTATCTATCTATCTATCTATCTATCTATCTACATATATATATATATATATATATATATATATATGTATGAAAAGTGAGAGAGAGAGAGAGAGAGAGGGAGAGGGAGAGAGAAAGAGAGAGCTCTCTAGAGAGGCCATCTAGTCTGGCTCCTGTCCAAAGACTGAACCAGACCTAATTACCTGCCCTACCTCCTCCCCCCACCATGAGGCTCAGACTTATTTTTTAAAGATTGTAAGAGAAAGAGCTCCTACAACCCTCCAACTTTGCCGATCCAGCACAATGTGACGCAATTTCTTGCTTTGGGGAGATTCTTTCTTATGTTTACTCTCTGGCCCATTGTGCACTTCTGGAAAGTGAAGGTTGGGCTACATGACTTTAAAGGTTCCATCTCAAAAATTCTTCCTCTAGATTCTTTTTCTAGTCCAAATCCCCACTGCTATCATTCAATCTCATTTTTTTTTTGCAAAGAAGACAACTAGACACCATTTAAAATGTTTATTTTGATCCATGATGTTGCTAAATTGATCCTATTTCCTTTATTACCAAGATCGTAGTCAATCTACGGCCTTGCATCTTACACATCCTCCATAGTGAATCTTGCTAATGCCCTGGAGGCTTTCCCTCTGGATTCATCAACACCATAAATAACAGTGTCATAAATAAACAAACAATCTATAATTTATAATTTCTGTAGAGCTTTAGGGCTTGCAAAACACTACCCGTTTGTTATCCCATTGACCTGGGTAATAACCCTGGGAGGGAGGTGCTGTTGTTATCCCCCTTTTACGGTTAAGAAAACCAAGGCAGACAGAAAGGATTGTTGTCCAAGAAGTGATTTGCCCATTGTCACACAGCAAGTAAGTGTTTGAGGCTGGATTTGAACTCAGATCTTTCTGACTCTAAGCTTAACTCTAATCTATCCATTGTGGCACCACCTTTGTTTTGTTGCCGTTTAGTTGTTTTTTAGTCATGTCCTACTCTTTGTGATCACATTTGGGGTTTTCTTGGCAAGGATACTGGAGTAGTTTGCCATTTCTTTCTCCAGCTCATTTTACAGGTAAGGAAACTGAGGCAAATAGGGTTAAGTGACTTGCCCAGGGTCACACATCTAGTAAATGTCAGGCGGGATTTGAACTCGGGAAGATGAGTCTTCCTGACTCCAAGCCCTGAGCTTTGTGTACTATGGCGCCCCCTAGTGGCACACTGTGGTACCACCTATATGCCATCCATGCCTTACTGGTAGCTCATTGCAGAATTTCTCTCTCCATGACTTTTTGGGTCATTTGCAGTTTTGATTCTTCTGAAAGTGCTTCATGATTTGTTTAATATAGAAATATCCAGAAAACGTTGGTTTTTTATAAAGATGGGTGATGATGAGCCGCTTCTGTCTACCTTCCCTTCTGGGTTCCTGTCCACTCTCTTCCCATCCAGGTCTGGGCCTGATTCATTTATCTATTTACTTGAAAGCAAGAATTAACCACAGTCTTTCCGTCTCCCAATTTCATTATCTAGTCTTCATAAGTTGAACTTGAACCCTGAGAAAAGCGATTATTTCTCTCTTACGTTAATAACCAATCAGTATGGGGGATCCAAGGTTTTTTCCTTACTATTTCGTCCTTCAGCAATAAACCCCATAGGTTATTCAGCCAGACCTTGTGAAGGATAATGCTGCTAGATGAGACTGCCCAAATCCTCTGGGGATATGTCTGTTGCCCCACCCAGCCAGAAGATATTACAAGGAGAATTTAATTTAGGTGGAATTCTTGCTTCACCATTGTTCTTTGCTTCCTGAGTGGGTGGAGGATAGATCCTTCTGTATAGATTGCCCAAGGAGAGAGTATTCTGGCTTAAGATGAGTCTCTGTTCATGACAGGGGAGCAGTCAGTACCCAGCCTCTCATTAGAATGGGCCCATCTCTCATCATAATATTCATTCTCTCATGAATTGTTAACCAATCAGAGTTGATTTCTGCCTGCTGGGAACATCCACTCTTCCCAAGGTACACAAGCATGAAGAGGCCTCCATGAGGGGTCTTTGGTTTATGAGAGGAAGGCAGATGACCATCCTTTTATTAATTATTTGCTAGCCATAAGTAATAAAATTATTAATTACCCAGAAATTATGTCTCTAGGACTTTTCATACGTCATGGCCTTAAAATTCGCCATGAATGTCTTGAGTGATAAAGCCCTAAATTCAAATGAGACAGTGTATATAAAACACTTTGGAAAGCATTATATAAATCTTAGTTATTGATACTATTAATAATCATAATAACAACAACTTGCCATTAGCATGGTATCTTTAAATGGGTCTGCCCAGTGTTTAGGAAAGCAAAGAGCTAATTTCTTGATCTCTTTTGAATGCATCCCAAGTGTCTGTTGAGTTGATTGCAGTCCAATATGACTTCTAGAGCCTTTTAAATTATTAACAAGGATTAGCGCTTATTGAACACCCACAGTGCCCTGGGCGTGGGTGAAGCCATGAGGAGTGAAGGGCACCATGAAAGCAGCTGAGAGTGCATCTTTCAGGTGATTATTTTTACCCTTCAGAGCAAATCAAGAAAAGAAAGAAAATCCCCCCAAATTCAAATATCACCCTAAAGACAAATGAAGGTCTGACTGGTGTAGTAAATTGGAGGACAGAACTAGGATCTTAAAAGAAAGCCAATCCAAGAAGGCAAGAGAAACCGGTTGTTTGTTCTTTTTTTTTTTTAAACAAGGTTTAGAGGATGGATCCTTGGGATAGTTGTAGTAGCTGCAAATCACATAAACCGAGAAAGCTTTTGGTCATTTCTCGGCAGGGGTAAAAGCCGTGTGGAAGAAGCAGCAGTGGCATCTGTTGGGGCCCAGTTGTAGAAGCTTTGGCAGAAAGATGAAATGCTTTAATTTTTTCTTAAATTAAATTTTATTTTTTTCAATTGGCAAAAATCATTTTTCCCTCTCTCTCCCAACTCCTTCCCCTATTGGAAAAAAAAGAGAAAAAAGAGAAACAAAACCCTAGTAACAAATATACACAGTCAAGTGAAACTCATCCCCACATTGGTCACATCCAAAGCATAACATCTCCATCTGCATACTTGAGTCCATCTCAGGAGATGGGTAACATGTAGAAGTGAGAACATTTTTGTCTGCTTACATAGCAATGGTTGAGGTGCTGTATCCAGTATAGAAAGAGTCAAAAAATATGGGACAGGTCTAGAAATCTCATTTTTTAAATATATTTTTATTTAGTTTGTCAAATTTTCCAATTACATGTAAATTTTTTAACATTCATTTTAAAAAATTTCAAGTTTTAAATTCTCCCCCCTCTCCCACTCCAATAGATTTTCTTTTCGAAATATTTTCTTTATTCCTATGGATATCCCCCATCATATTTACCAATATACCATCCTTCCCTTACCATGGAGCTGCTCCTTGTCCCAATTAAAAAAAAAAAGGTGAGTAAAGCCATTGGACAAAGCAACAGCATCGGTTGGCCCAGGCAATATTCAATATCTACAGTCTCCCACCTCTTGACCAATAAAAATAATTGCCAAAATTTACATAGCCCTTTAAGGTTTGCAAAGTGCTTTGCTTCTATGATCTCCTTTGAACCTCACACTAACTCTGTGAGGGGGATGCTATTATCTCCACCATCTTTAGGCAGCCGGATAGGCCAGTGGTTAGTGCTCTGCACTTGGAGTTAAGAGACCTGAGTTTCAATAGTGTCTCAGGCACTTACAGCTGTGTGACCCTGGGGCAGTCTCTTAATCTCTGTCTGCCTCAGTTTCCTCAACTGTAAAATGTGGATAATAGCACCTCCTGCTTAAAGCTTTTTGTAAGGAAGAGATAATATTTGTAAGGCTCTCTGGAAACCTTGAAGCCCTACCTAAATGCTAGCTATTATTATTATTGATTATTATTTTACAGATCAAGAAACTGTGTCTGAGAGAGGTTAAGAGACTTGCTTAGAAGGATTCAAACCCGGTTCTTTCAGACTCCAAGTCTGATGCTCCATCTCTTGCCCTATGTGCGTTTCATCTTTTCTCTGGTACCAAGCTATATGACTGTCATGAATCTGAGCTCGGCTGCCTATTTTTTTTTTTTTTTTGGTGAGGCAGTTGGGGTTAAGTGACTTGCCAAGGATCACACAGCTAGTAAGTACTAAATGTTTGAGGTTGGATTTGAACTCAGGTCCTCCTGACTCCAGAGCCAGGGCGCTATCCACTGCATCACCTAGCTGCCCCTCAGCCACTTTTTAACCTTCTCTCTGTTTACATTATTGCGGTCCTCGCTCATCTTGTTCTCCTGGTTTTGCTTTGTTCATTCCCCGCCACTGTATACACGTGTCTGGCATGTGTATGTGTGTGGGTGTGGGTGACTTTGGATATTTTCCTTTTCTAAAGGAATGTGATGTTTTCTCACTCCTGAACAGGAAAAACAGATTTGCAGAAACAGGCCAAAGTTTCTCTACCTGATTTAATTTTGAAACATGATACTATCTGGTGCCGCTGTTTCTAAATGTGTACTTTGCATATGTAAGAAAGAAGATATTTGGATTATTAGATTTAGACAGATGAGATCTAATCTCATTTTAGGCCCAGAAAGGTTAAATAATTTTCCAAGGGTGCACAGTGTTGGTACAGTTGGATAGCAGTAATTTATGTTGTTGCTTGTGTGGTTTAAGGTTCCTGTAGTATGATAGTCCTCCCAGCTACATCCAGGTTCATGGTCTATATAAAACTATAGCACTGAGCCCCCATGAATATATCTACTTGTTCCAGATCAAATCAGGTGACACATTAATTCAAAGCAAAAGGCACTTAATCAAACCTGATAGCAAGTTAAATAACAAAGAAAAACCATCCCTATGCAGAGAGGCACAGTCTCCCACAAATTCCTATGCTACCAGAACAAAAAGCAATTGTCCAGTAATAATATTGGAAAACTTACACTCTTAGGGCTGTGTCCTGCTGGAGCCTAATGTGCCTCATGGCTGCTTCCCTTTACTCTTTGCAGAGGGCTTCTGTCATCTGCTCTTGGGCTAAGCTCCTGCCCTCTATTAGAGCTCTCCCATCTGCCTGGGTTTCTTCATTCTTAAAGAAAGTATTTGTCAATTTTTCATGAGGTTGACCATGCCTAAGGGCTGTTTCAGCTTTTTTGTTAGTCAGATGTAACTGCACCCAGCCAGCACAGCAAAGAAACCCAGAGGTCTTTAGTTTTATAAGCATTTGTTCTCTCTCCCTTCCACAGTCCACAGCCCCGCCTCAATTGAACAACAAAAAAAGAAACCTAAAACTCTGATAACAAATATGCATAGTCCAGCAACACAAATTCTAATATTGGCCCTGACCAAAAATGTTTATCTTAGTCTGCATTTTAAATTGTTCATCTCTCTAGGTGGATGTGGCGCTGTATTTCGTCTGTAGTCCCGTGGACTCCTGGTTTATCATTGCATTGATTACAGTTCTTTCATCTTTCAAAGTCATTTTTCTCTAAAACATCATCATTGTATACCTTGTTCTAGTTCTACCTACTGCAGTCTTCAGGCCTTTCAGATTTCCTCTGAAACCATCCATTTCATAATTTCTTATGGCAAAACAATATCCCATTACATTCATAAAACATCCTCAACAAGCAGATGCCCCTTTAGTTTCTAGTTTGGGGTTGCTATAAAGAAGCTGCTTTAAGTATTATTGTGGACATAGGTCCTTTTACTCTTTCGCTGATTTTGTTGGGGTTAACACCCGCTAGCCGAATAGCTGGGTCAGAAGATACACAGTGGAGGAACTTGTGGGGCGTAACTCCAATGCTTTTCAGAATGGACGCACCAGCTCAGAGGTGACTAAGTCTACTACTGTGCCTATTTTGCAATGATTTTCCTCTTTTGTCATCTTTGCCAGCATGATTGGGATGAGGGAGAACCTCAGAATTACTTTGATTTACATTTCTCTAATTAGCAATTTGGAGCATTTTTTTTTTGGTAAGGTTGCTGTCGATAGCTTGGATTCATTCCTTTGAAGATTACCTTCTCATATCCTTAGGTCAAAGTCTTGCTTTCTGACAACCTCTCACTCCTTCAGGCTCTTTTGCTATTTAGGTTGGGGTGAATAATTTTTTTTATCTCCCAGCATGCCTTGTGGCTTACCAGGACCATGCAAATTACCCTGGAGGTTCACTTAGCAACTCTGGGGTCTCGGTAAAACAGTCAAGCTTTGCCCTGTGTTCCCAATTCCCTATTCTTCTTACATTTAAAAGAGATTTGCTTCAAAGAGAGTAAGTTCCTACTGTCAATTTGAACATTGGAAAGAAAATTTTGTTTAATGATCCTCCGAATGTCACTATCAATGGAGGCATAAGCTATGGCAGCCTGTGTTTTCTGGAGGTATTTGCCTCACCAGAGAAAAAGCTCATTGAAGAGTCTACATGGATCATGGTTCCATTAAAGACACGGTTATGCATTTGAGAATGACCTGTTTTGTCCTGATGGTGTTTCCTTTCTCTACCCACTCATTTTCCCATGATACTCCTCCCTACTTCCTCAAATACCTGGCCTGGTTATATGGGTGGCAGCACAGCCCATTAGTTTGATGCTACTTGGAGAATCGAATCCATCCTCCATCCCTGCCCTCAGTGCCAATGATGTCATCATCGAGGAGCTGTGATAAAGCCAGAATAGTGGCCACAGTGCCTGGTGGCTAACAGGAAGCCACTAAAATCATTTAGAAAATTTATATAAATATGCAGATGCTTCTAGTATGAGGTGTATATTCTTATTCCATCCCAAAGTGATGACATGCCATGGTTTTTACCAAGTAGGTGACTGCGTAGTCTATATATTCAGCTCCAATTTATTTTTTGTGCTTTTCAGATTATCAGCTTCCTGTGGGACATTTTTACTTCAATCCCCCCCCTCCCCCATATGTTAGACTGTGAGCTCCTTGAAGGCAAGGATTGTCTTTTGTTTTTCTTTGTATAACCAGTGCTTAGAACACTGTCCAGCATATAGTAGCTGCTTAATAAATGCTGATTGATGGAATAGCTTATTCTGCTGATAGTGCCACCATCTTCCCAGGCACACACTAGTCCCCTTAAAGACATCCTGGATTTTACCTTCTCTTTTGATCCCCATTCTCGGCATTGTGTTCCCAGTCCTTGTTGATTCTGACTTCATCACGTTATCCTGTCGGTTCATGTGGCTGTACCTGCAGTTCAAATCTTTATCATCTCCTACCGAACTATGGCAACAGCCTCCTAATTTATTCCCCCAGTTCTCTCTTCAAACCATCCTTCAGACAACTGCAAAAATAATTTTTTTCAATAGTGGGTCTGATCATATCACTCCTTTACTCAACGACCCTTAGGGGCTCCCTATTACCTAAAGGACAGAATGCAAATTCCTTATCTTGGCATTAGAGTCATTTACAATCTGCTTCCCCCTTATCTTTCCAGTCTTACACCATGTTAAGTCCCTTCCTGTATTCTACATTGGAACCACACAGGTCCCTGAACTCAATACTCCATCATGATTTTTCATAGCCTGTCTGCCATGCCAGCAATGTGCTCCATGCTCAGAATTTCTGTCTTCTTTCAGGACTCAGTTGAGGGACCGCTTCTAGTGTGAAGACTTCCTTGATGCTGCCCCCTGCCCCCCAACCGCCTCCCCCGCATCCCTAGCCCAATGTTCTTTCCCTCCTCAAATTACCTTATGTCTATTTATCTGTGGACAGATTTATCCCATCAATAGACTGTAAGGTCTGTGAGGGCAGGAGCTGTTTTATTTTTGTCTGTCCCTACAGTACTTGGTACAAAATGCGTGTTAAATAAATGGTTATAATAATAAGCTAGCATTTATATAGCACCTACTGTATGACATGTATTTTTACAAATGTTATCTCCCTTGATTCTCACAACAACCCTTGGAGGTAGGTGTTACTACTGAAGCAGAGATAAGTGACTTGCCCAGGGTCACACAGCCAGGAAACGTCTGGGGCAGGATTCAAACTCAGGTCTTCCTTACTCCAGGCTCATCATTCCATCCATTGCAACTCCTAGCTGCCTCTTATTGACCTGAATGGTTGAAATGGTGTATTATAAATGATAGAACTAATGATGATCACTGATAATTAGCCAATTTTTTAGTATATATCTGCTTTACGTACATCTCATCTGAGCCTCACAACACCTCTGAGGTGCCCCCAAGGCTTCCCTCCGCTTTCGGGAAGCCTGCTAACCAACAAATAGATTCCAAGACTGCCCCAGCTTCTCCGCTAGCAAGCTTCACAATTGGACCAGGGCCCAGCAGCAGCAGCCTCGGCATTCCCTGAATAGCCCATCCTCTCGGCCGCCGCAGATGCCGCATTCAGTAGCGGAGCAGCTGAAGGCATGAATAGCCGGCCCCGTGATGTTGCCCCGTTATAGATAGGGAGATGTTGGCAGGAATTTGCATGCATTTGCATATATACAATTGTATGTCTGAGGCGCCGCTTTCCTCCTCTGCTCCCTGTTCTCTTTGATGTGGGCTGAATCCCTAATACAAATACAGATCATGAAATTTCTGATCCCCGCATGCCAAAGAGAGGCTTATCGGGAAGGGGGCGGGGAAAAGGGGCGACTGGATTTGGTTGAGTTTGTTGCTTCCTTCAGACAAAGAAAGGAAAAGAGGGCCAGGATTGGGGTGGGGGCTTATCTTTGGGGGCCGAGTGAGCAGCATGGACAGGATTTCCTTTTGGAGATTCTTACAGCAACTTTCTGTCTTGTTAATTCCAATAAGTACTAACCTTAGCGCTTGAGTTTGAGCATTTGGACTGTGTTTGTGGAGGAGCCCGGACCACGTTGTCATGGCAGAGTGGATCTGGGGTTGTCTTATGACCTAGATGACTTTCACGGGTGGACACTGCACTAAGTGATGCTCTAATCTAATCTAATCTGGGTGGGCTTAAAGTTAATGCTGTACAAAGTGACCAGTTCCATTTAGATCCACAATTTCTTTCTTTTTTTTAATTAGATTTTTATTTTTAGTTTACAACACTTAGTTTTACATGTTCTTGAGTTTCAAATTTTCTTCCCTTCCCTTCCCCCCCAAGACGGCATGCAGTCTGATATAGATTCTACATAACCTTTCACATTAAACTTATTTACACAACATAGACCCACAATTTCTTGAGAATCAGCGTTTCCACCTTTAAGAATCCCAACCATCCCCCCACCCCCAGTCAGTTACCACCTCCTTCAGGAGTCATTTCCTGGTCTCCTCTCCTCCCATCCCCATTGTTAATGCCCCTCCTCCTTGAGATTATTTTGGATAACTTTGTATATGCAAGGTAATTTACATAAATCTGTGTCCATGTTATCACCCCTCCCTCCCAAATGTGAGCTCCTTGAAGCCAGGGGATGTTTTGTTTTCATCTTTGTAACCCCAGCATCTAGGCCAGTGCCTGTCACATAATAGACTCTCGTTGAATTGAATCGACCATTCTCAATGTATGATATCACTTATTAATCTGAAGTGATCACCCAGGCTTATAACAGTAGGAACATATAGTGGGATATATTTTTATTGTTAACATTTGGCTTTGTGAATCCTTGACCTTTCATCGTATTACCTACAATAAATACCACTCCTGTTTTCTGGAACAGGTTTCCCAAACCACCTCAGTTTGTACTGACAGCTTGTATAAAAAAAGCACAAATATTTGTTTCTTATTTCATGTAAATATGTGCATGCTGTCAAAAGGGACAAGTGCCGAAAGATGCGAAGATTTTCTTTTCCTAAGCTCACCAGGGGACTGTTAATCAATATCAAAGAAGAAGACATTTGAGTATAAAACTAAAAATGTGGAAAATCAAGACCTCGGCGGGTCAAATGGATAGTATGGATTTTTTTTTCATTCTTAATTAGAAGCCCAAAATGGCTTTTGCAAATTTTATCTCACCAAACGCCTTAAATCATGTAGTCATTATGATATGGACATATTAGGTAGGTCTAGAAAATTGTATTCTTGGTAGGTATGCTAGAAGCCCTCCTGGTGGTGTTAGGAAATCTATAAACATATCGTCTAGTTGTTGGTAAGATTAGAGCAGCTAAAGTGGAGTCACTCAGTAGGATGAAGTAGAAATGCTTTTATTTTAAATACAAAAATATTCTTTTAAAAACATTATTTTATTAAAAAAACTTTCTTGAATGCCTCTTATTTTTTTCTCCATGATCATTCCCAGTGTTCTCCCCACCTCCACTGAGCCATCATTTGTAACAAAGAAAAACTGCTTAACAAACCAACTGCAAAGTCAAACATGTTTGATAAGTACAGGGCAGATTCTACACCTATAGCCAACCACGTCTGTGTGTGCATCATATTACTTATCCTCTGGGGCCAAGTTTGGTCATTGTGATTAATTTTAGTCTGCATCATTTCAATGGTGTTTTCACCTACATTGTTACAATCATTAATTTATTATTGTCTTGGTTGTACCTACTTTGCTCTGTATCAGTTCATACAAATCTTCCCATGTTACTCTGAATTCCTCCTACGTATCTTTTCCCACATAGCGATGACATACTTTTACATTCATTTATTGCAGTTGGTTTAGCCATTCTCCAATTATTGGTCCTCACTTTTTTCCCTTTGTTTTTGCTGTCACAAAAAGTGCTATTATGAATAATTTGGTATTTGGGTTATCCCCTGCAGAGCTGAAAAGCTGGGAGGTGTGAACTTTGGTTGTAGGTAGACTGACTCTATTGCAAGGTAGGTATGAAATAGTTCTTCTGTGCCATCTTTTCTTGTTTGGCTTCCTGCTGAGTGCCTTTTGAGGTGTCTGTTGGACCCTCGGCCAACTTTAGTCCCCTTCTGTGATTCATTTCCTACTCCCAGATGCCCACTGGGCAGGATGGCTGGAAATCTGGCAGCTGCCTAGTGACAATCTTGGTCTCCCCATCTCCTATGCATTCCTCCCTCCTATAAAGGACCAGTCATTAGGGTGCTGACATCAGCTCCCTCCACCAGATTCTGTGTCTTGGGATAGGAATTTTATAAGACCTCCCAGAGGTCTGGCTGCTGTCACTTTCCACGGAGAAGTTTCCTACTTAGCAAGATGCTGAGCATCTCAAGAGCTAGCTCCCAAAAGTCCTTTCCAGGAAGGAGCTGGTGATATCCCATCTCAATATCTCTGCCTCAACTCCCTCATATACGGATTTCTGATGGGGGCTTCTTTGTGCTGGCAGCCAGTTCTGCTTTAGATCATCCTAGAATATCTTCATTGCCGAAATGTTATAAACCACTAACTGGTTTCTAGGGTCTGGTGTCCTGGCTGCTCTAGACTAATGAGGAGCTTAGCAGAATTAGGTTTCCCTTCACTGAAAATAAGCCCATCTTAGGTTATGATCCTTGGTAGGCAATTAATATTCCAATGCTCCTGGAGCTGACCAGAGATGGGGAGCACCTGTCATCAGATACACTGCCTCCATCTGGAATGCATGTTTTAGGTCTAGGAAGTGGATTTGGCAGGGATGATGTGGGTTTCAAACAAGTTTAAGTTAAAAAAAACCCCAAATTTAAAAAAATGCTTTCAAAATGGTGGTTTCAAAGAAATGTTCTCCAGCCATTTAATTAAAAGGTAGGATGGGGCAATGGGAAGAGTACTAGATTTGGAGACAGGAGACTGGGCTTTTTGACTCTTGGTTCTGCCACTAACCAGTTAGGGTTCTAATGGGTCTCCCTGACTCAGATAGTGCCTTCCCTCTGAGCTGATTTCCATCCACTCTCTAGCATGTATCTTGTATGTCTCTATTGTTTCCCAGTAAGGAGGGCAGGCACTATATTTTTGCCTTTCTTTTTATTTCCAGCCTCTAGCACAGTGTCTGGTACATAAGAAATGCTTTAAAATGTTTGTTGACTGACTGTCTTACTACCTATGTGACCTTGGACAATTACCACACTCCTCTGAGCCTCAGTTTCCTCATCTGTAAAACAAGGGGTCTGGATGGTATGATCCCCAAGCTCCTTTCCCGCTCTGTCTCTGTGACTCTCTTGTAACAGGGGCATGTTCAGGGTAGTAGTTCTCTGATCAATTAATTTGTTGAGCTTTTGTATAGAAGGAGATGTACCAATTTGGAACCTTCAGTTGGCCACTGGCACCTTGGTAAGAGGACAAAAGACACTTCCTGACTGGGGCTGTGCCAAGAACCAGTTGGTTCTGATTCTTGGGCATGGCACATGGGATCTGTTTGGAGGAGCTGCCCTGCCTGCTGACCTCCAAAAGTGAGCAGACAGATCTGCTTCAGTCATGTCAATAAGCATTTATTAAAGCACTTACTGTGCACCAGGCACAGATCTGAGAGCCAGGAATACAAAGACAAGTAGAAAGAACAAGAGACCCTGCCCTAAGGGAGCTAACGAAGGGAGGACGGAAAGTCAGGGAGGAGAAGGGGCGTGAAGGTGGAGAGTGAGACAGGAGCACAGCCAGAAGAGGAATGAAGACAAGGCTGGCCTGGGCATCTTCCTCCAAAGGAGGCTCTGGTAGGAACCACCCAGTCAGAGCAAGAGACCCCAGGGACAGACCATCCTTCCAGTGTAAGAAGCGCAGGGCAGAGTGAGCCAGTGGGGCAGGGCTGCTGCCAGCCCTGCTCAGCCTCTGTCATTTGCTCCCTGAGGGGATCCATTTTCAAATTTAGAATGGCACGTTTTGGGTGTTCATTACAAGTAAAGGGAGACTCATGTCAGCTAAGACACACCAAGAGACATGCATGTCCCCTAACAAAAAATCTGTGCCTCATGAAAAATTCTAGGAAGTTCTTTGTATGTCAAACGGGTTCAGATGTTTTTCTTTGTTCAGTAAGGGTGGCGCTGAAGGTGAAGGGATTTGGTGGATATATAGATGGGGCCTCACCTGTTTGTAGCCCTTGAAAGCCAGGCTGAAGAACGACAGACATATTTGAGGAGAATGCCAATCCTTAAACAGGTAAGGCTTTGGACTTACCTCAGGATGTTAGTTGGTTTTGGCCGAAACCTACACGTCTGTGTAGCTAGAAGTCCTGAAGCTAATGGGAGACAGTGCAGTGGATGTGGGGTCTGGAAAGCCTGGGGTCTGGAAAGCCTAGAGTCCAGTGCTCTGTCAGAAGCACACTAGCAAGTTCTTGGCCCTTTCCACTTCCAGTTTCTATATCTATAAAATAGAGACAGTAGCAGCCCTTACCTCCCCACGTTGTTGAGAGGCTCAAAAAAAGATAATGTTCATCAAATGCTTTGGCAACCCCAAGAGCGCTGCAGAAATGTCAGTTTTATTGCTCTACACGTATATAGTCTTTCTGAATTGTGAACATATTTTTTCATATTTTTAGGGTGCATATTTTTGAAGGTTTTGTTCAAGAGATAAGTAATTATGCCCTCCCAGAAGTGCTCAGAAGCACCATCCATCTTCAGGATGAAAGAGATGCTTCCATATTTGTATTTCGAGTAGCTTCATGATTTATCTTTGTCCAATAGGGCTGATTGTGAGAATGAAGGGATTAAGAGGGTTGAAGAAATGAAGGGCTTTCTCATTTCTAGAATGTCTCTGCATTCGTTCCTATTAATTTATAGAATATATATGATAGTAAAAAATTTACAGAGAAAATCTGATGCTGTTGATAGAAAGGGGTGAACTGCTGGGCATACACCTCATGAAAGGCAACTGTCCCAGAATAGGACAGAAGAGTATTCATAGCAGCAGGAATGATTGAGAAATGCCTCATGAAGGAACAAGTGTTTACAAGTGCTTTACAAATACTACATCACTCTTCACTACTCTTCACCGCTATGATGATCTCCATTTTACAGTCAAGAAAACTGAGGCAGACAGAGGTGAAGTGACTTTCCCAGGGTCATAAAATTGGTAAGTGTCTGACGGTGGATTTGAATTCAGGTCTTCCTGACTCCAGACCCAGTGCTTTTTGCACTATAGTGCCACCTACCTTGAGAGGAGCGCCTGGATGTGATATGATTATAAGGAATCCGGGGAAGCACAGGAAGAATGATTTCAACTGATGCCCAGTGTAGGAAGCAGAACCTTGGGAACAATGTATCCCCATTGGCTATACTGATGTTAACATGAAAACAATAAAATGATAAATCTTGAGCAAAATTGATAAAATAAAACTGAAGGCTGTACAAATATAACGACCAAGCTGGCCCTGGAGGAAGAAGTGAAGTGATGAACTTCCCTCCTTTCCTGTAGAGGTGGGGGCCTATGGGTGTGAAATGTCCCATACACTGGTCAATTGTGCTTAAGACCTGTTTTTTTATTTTTGGTTAATATTTTTATCAAGGGAAGGCTTGCTGGAGAAGGGAGAGGGGCGGTGGGAGGGTTGTATTCAGAAATGATGTGCTGGAGGTAGCCCAGTGCCATATTATATAGAATGGTCTCTCTGGACTTGGAGTCATGAAGAACTGAGTGCGAATCTGCTCTCAGACCCTGACTAGCTATGTGTCCCTGAGCAAGTTACTTAGCCTTTCTCAGCCTCGGCCTTCTTCTCTGTAGTTCAGTCATTTCTGACCCTTCGTGACCCCATTTGGGGTTTTCTTGGCAGAGGTATTGTAGTGGCTTGCCAATTCCTTCTACAGATCATTTTACAGATGAAGAAACTGAGGCGAAATGGGGCTAAATAACAGCTCCTGTCTCCCAGGCTTGTGGTGAGGATCAAATGGGGTAGCCCATGTAAAATGCTTTGCAAACTTTGGGTGCACCAAAGGATTTAATAGCTTAGAATGGCACTAAGACTTTTGGGACAGCCCTTATAAATGCTTGCTATATTTAAAAACAAAAGACATCATTAAAACTTAAAAAAAGAGTATGGGCTGAAGAGGGGTGACTGGCAACTTTGGAGAACTTTTCACAGCATCTCTCTTCATTATTGTCCCTCACTTGGAGGGTTTGTGCGTGTGTCTTCCTCTGTGCTTTTCTGTATTGGAACTTGAAAAGCCAGTGTGCTTGTGTTTGTGAATGCTGAAGCCAGGCCTCTTGGGGCAGTGCTGTAGAGGCTCACTTTATTTTGCAAAGATATATTTCAAACAATCTCTTACATGATTATTATGACACATGTAGGTCAGAGGCTTACTAACCCTGACAGTCATGCCACAGTGCTCCATATTTAGCATTAGAAGAGAAGGGAAAGAAATAATCAATATTCACCATCAGGCTATGTTCTACATAGATATAGTATATGTATTTGGGGGGAAAATCAGACCTCTGCAAAAACCCATCAGCCTGGCATTAATTTTACATTATGAATAATGTGGCTATTGATGAATCTTTAATATTTTTAAAATGACAAAATTGTATGATGTGCTCTACAAAAGCAAATTTGATGAAATATGAGACTGGTTTGATCAGTGAGGATGCTGATATATCATGAACTAAAAAAACATTTAAACAGTGCTCACAAAAACGATTGTTAAATGGATATGGTAGCTTGGTTACTGGGAGAAGTTTCAATCCTAGACAAATTCAGGGGAATGTTCAGAACCACAAAGTCTTTTTTCCCCTCACTTTTTCTATTTTATTATTTACATTCCAAACCTAACAAACACAAAATAAAACAAATATTTTCATATATATTTTGTGTGCATATAGAGAGTAGAAAAAGAGAGGATTGTACATGAGACTGTAAATCTTATTACATAGAGAGCCACAGTCTTAAAAACTTCTGTGAGAAATTGTTATCATATAAAGGGTTTTTTCCAAGGCACCATGGTTCTGGAGTTTAAATGCTTCTGGAGTTCTGGCTTCAAATCACCATGCTTCTGGAGTTAAAGAACAAAGCTTCAAATCCTACCTTTGACAGTACCTGTGTGGCCTGGGCTTCAGTTTCTTTAACTGTAGAGTGAGGAAGATTGGACTCTGTGGTCTCTGAGTTTCCTTTCAGCTCTAGAGCTATGAAATTGGTTACTACATATTTCCTGAAACCAATATGGTGCCTGATAGTAGCTCTTAATGGAAACCAGATTGAAATTGCCTAATAAGCATACAAACTAATGTTTCATTTATAAGAGACGGCAGTGTTAGAGAAAGATTCCCAGGCCAACTGATGGTTAGAGATATCATTATACATTTTTTTTCTCCATGAAACAATTCAGGGATAATTGGTTCCACCTCTAATTTTCATTGAAAGTAAGAAAAGTAGATTAAGAACTTTGCTTATAAAATACTTCTAATGAAGAAATTTTAATCAGTCCTTGTTGAACCAGAGATAAAAAAATAGTTTGTTTCCTCAGATTTGAGAATTAACATGTATCTGATTGTTAATATTTGATTCTTGCTTAATTATTTATGATATCAAGGAATGAATCTGTCAAGTAAATAATGAAATGCGTACATGCCGCATATGTAATTAGGTTAGGTGCATAAATCCAAAGTGTTCACTTTATAGTTGTCACGGCAAAATTTATTAATAATGAGAAATGCTAAGTGAAGAAAATTCTTAACACAGTCGACTCATTAGTGTAGGTTACAGCATTTGTTGGTAAAGAAAGTTCAGCGGCATTTTCTTAGTTGGGTTTTAATCATTTTAATATATTTAGCAAAAGAGGGCACATTTCATTTCCTCCAACTTCGGAATAGACGATGAAGTGGAAACAAGAAACAAATATGCGAGGCGCTCACTACCTACCTGCATGCTGTAAGGAGAAAAAAAATAGGTAACAGAAATACAAGCCCCACAGCTCCCGGGTCCAAACAATAATTTAAGACCCGCAGAGGCGTAAGGAGAAAGGGATTTGACTAACGTTTTTACAAAGAAAGCTACTTTTAGAATTTAAAGGTCAACTTTCAGAGTTCGGCTACATGTTTCGGTTGCTAGGATGGAGAAACTGATTGGAGGTCTCCAAATCCTCGGACCTTCCAGATCTGGAGCTGAGGGATACCTCCGGGGTCAGCTAGCCCAGCCCTTTCGGTTTACATTAATTTGAGGGAGTTCTGATTAACAAGGAGCATCGAGAAGCATTTCTCCTGCTCTGGTTTGATGGGCGTTAGGATGGAGGCCAATGCGAAGTTTCACAAGGTGTCTTTGCCTCTACTACCCCGCCTCTGCTCTAGGTGTCAGCGGTGGGGTTTGAACCTAGTCCTACAATCCAACCGATGACTGCACCATGCTGCCTCTGTGAAAGGATAGAGACGTTCATTGGGTGGCCATCATAGGGGTCGAGAAGGGGTTCCATGCTTGGCGCTGTCAGGGGTGGTGGGTAGGAGCCTGGTGAGTGCCTCCTTGTTACTGTGAATGGTGACAAGGTTCCGCCTTGGTTACTTTTCACTGGGGATGGCTGAGTTTAAAGTGTCACTAAATTACCGGTAATGGACGTGACTTGGTAATCCTGAACCAGTCCCATCCTTTGCCACTTAGGAATCCTACCTCCAATTACTTCACAGCGATGAGATGAGAATGAAACCTATGACTCTATGTAGCAATTGGAGCTGTGGGGTTGGGAGGGGTATGCCAATTGAAGGTATTATTTTTTACTATTATACCTATTACGTTATTTTATTATATTTATTATTATCCTAATATTCAGATGTTCTTGGTCAGGTATTGCTTTAGCTGCAAATGTAAATTTGTGTTTTTTTGGGGGGCAGGGGAGGGGAGTCTGGAGCAGTTATTTAATTGATTTAATGAGAAAAATGCAAAGTGCTTTGCAAACTTTAAATACTGTATAAATGCTAGCCATCATTATAATCGAGCATGTTAGGAGCCCTGGGAAGTTAAATGATTTGCTCACAGTCTCACAGCTATTATGTCTCAAAGGCTGGACTTGAAGTCGGGGCTTTTGGTCTGCTCCATCACATTTCTTCTCAAATGTGTGTCTGTAGGTGGAAAATATCATCACAAAAAGGAACCTAAGCATGATTTTGGGAACTTATTTTTCTCAAATGTAAATTTTCTTTTTTCTGAGAGGAAATGAACAAAAACCAACAAATATGCACATTTCACTATGCAAACAACAGAAAAGGGGGATTGTATATAAAAGGGGAATTATTCTATAGGTTTTTTAACTGGCTGGCTAGTTGCTGTTGTCGATATCCAGCTTCCCATGTCCCACTCCCATGCATTTGCATGAGCCTGCCCATCCTTCCTGCCTCATTTCCATCCCTCTGAATCCCTAACTCTCTTCTAAGCACAGCCCAGGTACCATCTCCTACACGAAGCCTTCCCTGATCCCCCTCCCATTATTAATACTCTCTCTTTCTTGAAATTGCTATGTATCTAATTTGAGTTTGCTTACTTCTTGTGTGCACGTTATTTCTCCCCCCTTCTCCCACTAAGCAACCCTACTTCTCAATAGTCTACAAGGTGAAAAGCTCAAGGATGGCAAGGGAATCAATGGAAAAAAATTGGAAGAAGATAATCTAGCCATACCAGATCTCAAACTGCATAATAAAGCAGTAATTACCAGAAGAATCTGGTACTGGCTAAGAAACAGAGTGGTGGAGCAGTGGAATAGATTGGGTACAAATTATATTATAGCAAAAGCCCACAGTAATCTAGAATATAACAAATCCAAAGATCCAAGTTTTTGTGACAAAAACTCATTATTTGACAAAAACTGCTGGGAAAACTGGAAAACAGTATGGCAGTAACTAAGTATAGACCACCATCTCACACTGTATACCAAGATAAGGTCAAAATGGGTACATGATTTATGTATAAAGGGTGATATCACAAGCAAATCAAGAGAGCACAGACTAGTTTATCTGTCAGATCTATGGATAAGGGAAGAATTTAGGACCAAAGAAGATATAGGGAACATTACAAATGTAAAATGTAAAAATGTAAAACAGATAATTTTGATTACATAAAATTAAGAAGTTTTTGCACAAACACAACCAAATGCAACCAAAATTGCAAGGAAAGCAGAAAACTGGGGAAAAAATTTGCGACAAGTATCTCTGATAAAGGACTCATTCCTCAAATATATAGAGAATTGAGTCGTTCTCCAATTGATAAATGGCCAAGAGATATGAATAGGCAGTTTTCAGACAAAGAAATCAAAGCTATTTATGGTCATATAAAAATGCTTTGAATTACTATTGATTAGAGAAATGCAAATTAAAACAGTCCTGAGGTACCACTTCACACCTGTCAGATTGGCTAATATGACAAAAGAAGGAAAATGTTGGATGTTTGAGGGGATGTGGGAAAACTGGGATACTAATGCATTGTTGGTAGAGTTGTGAACTGATCCAACCATTCTGGAGAGCAATTTGGAACTATGCTTAAAGGACTATAAAACTATGCATACTCTTTGATCCAGCAATACCACTGCTAGGTTTATATCCCAAAGACACTCAAAAAATGGGAAAACAACCTATTTGTACAAAAATATTTATAGCAGATCATTTTGTGGTGGCTAAGAATTGGAAGCCAAAGGGATACTCATCAATTGGGGAGTGGCTAAACAAGCTGTGATATATGATTGTAATGGAATATTATTGTGCTGTAAGAAATGACAAGCAGGATGATTTCAGAAAAACCTGAGAAGACTTACATGAACTGATGAATAGCGAAGTGAACAGAACCAGGAGAACATTGTACACAGTAACAGCAACATTGTATCATGAAGAACTGTGAAAGACTTAGCTATTCTCAGCAGTATGGTCCCAGGCAATCCCAAAGGACTAATATTGAAGCATGCTATCCGCTTCCATAGAAAGGACTGATATTGATTGAATACAGACTGAAGCACGCTATTTTTCATTTTCTTTCATTTTAAAAATTTTATTTGTGTCTCCTTGTACAAAATGACTACTATGGAAATGTTTTACATAATTACACATGTATAACCTATATCTGATTGCTTACTGTCTTAAGGGGGGGGGGAAGGCAGGGAAGGAAGGAGAGATAGAATTTGGAATTCAAAACTTTAAATATAAATGTTAAAAAGCTGAAAAGAAGAATAAAAAAGAAAGAGAATGTACATTAAGACTAAAAAAAAAGAATACATGTCCCAGAAGTCTTAGTGCAGTTTTAAGCAATTAACTCAAACATTTAAGCAATGAAAGCTTAAAAATTCTCTAAGACTTTGGAAATCTCTGTATATAGAGATAGTAAATGTAAAACATTTTGTAAGTCCTAAAGCTCTTGATAAATGTTAGCCATTATTAATATTATTTTTATGATTATAGTTATTATTATTTGGGACTAGAAGCAGGCACAAAATAGCCAAGTCTAGAGAGTGAGGACCCCCAGATTAACTTTGGAGGAGCATGTAAGTTTTAGGTACCCCACAAACAGATCTAAGTTTGGTTTGAAGAAATAAATTTGTTACGTGAATATGAGCATCCATGTTATCATGTTTCAAAGGAAACTGAGTTCAGGTACATGTGGAGGTTTGGGACCAAAGTGTTATAAACTAGTATGGGTGGTAGTTTCTTTGTCTTCATGGAATCCCAGAGCCAAAGTGTATGCCCTTTGAAATTTCAGTGACTTCATTAATCAGTGATGTTCTGTTCAGTCTGGAGCTCTGATTTGATCGTGGTGGAACAGATTGACAGCTTGTCTGTAACTTAGAATAACCTCCTGGCCATCTTCCTTGCTTGCTGCCTACACTCCAGTCTCCACCACCCTCCTGGACACAAGATTCTGAGCTGTGATTGGCAGGTAAGGTCCTCTGGCTCACCATTCCATTTGCTGTTAACTCAGTGCCATGGTAGTGATGATCCTTTTGCCATTCCTTTCTTCCCCTTCTCCTTCCAAGTCTTGCTTTCAGAACCTAGTCCAAATCAAGGCTGCCCTTCCTCAGAAGGTCATTAACAATCATTTGCTCTGTGATTCCATTCACCATCCCTCTGTCTCTCTCTATACCCTCCTTGAGGATAGGGACTATTTATCTTTTTATATTTGTATTCCCAATTAGCACAATGCCTGGCACATAGTGAATGCTAATAAATGCTCATTCGTTCATCCATCCATCCATCCATCCATCCATCCATCCATCCATCCATCCAT
>NC_050577.1:17821092-17916209 GCF_011100635.1 Trichosurus vulpecula
TCTCCCGCCCCCTAAAGCAGTCTTTCTGCCAAGCCCCAGGCTGCCCGCCTAGCAGAGACGATGCCCCCATCGCCCCTCCCTAGTCCCGCTCCCTACCCTCGCCTTTTTGGACCAACCAGTCGGGCTCCTGCCTTCAGGACTTTGTCCACCGCCCAGGGCATCCCTGGGCGGCTCCTCCTCTTCCTTCTCCTCTTCCATCCTTCTCTTCATCCTTCATCCTCCTTCGCCTCCATCCTCTTCATCTACACCCTCCTCCTCCATTCTTCTTGTCCTTCACCCTCCCTATGGCCTTCTCTTGTCTCCTTTGCCTCGCCCCCCAGGTTCCCCTCCCTCTCTCCTTCCCCTTCTATTCACTTTCCTCTTCATCCTTCTCTTCTCTCGGGCTTTCTCTCTTTTTCTTTGCCCTCATTCTCTCTGTCCCCCTTGCTCTCTTCTTTTCCTCTTCCTTCTTTTCTTGTCTCTTCATTCCTCTCTTCTTTCCCTGTCTCCCAGCTTTCCATTCTCTCTTACTACTCTCTCTCTCTCTCTCTCCCTCCTTCCCTCCCTCCCTCCCCCCCTCTCCTCTCTGTCTCTGTCTTTCTCTGTCTCTCTCCCTTCCTCCCCTCTCCCTCCCCCTGCCCCCTCTCAGTCTCTCTCTCTCCTCTCTCTCTCTCTCTCTCTCTCTCTTTCTCTCTCCCTCCCTCCCTCTATCCTCTCAGTCTCTGTCTCTGTCTCTGTCTCTCCTCTCTGTTTCTCTGTCTCTCTCTGTATCTCTCTCCTCTCAGTCTCTGTCTCTCTCCTTTCTGTCTCTGTCTCTCTCTTTCTCCCCTTCTCTTCTCTTCCCTCATTCTTTCTCTCCCCTCCCCCCTTCTCTCTCCCCACCCCCACCTTGGGCTTACACACATGGACCAGTTATGCAGCAGCGGATACCAGGTGTCCTGGCCTGACTGCTAATGAGCTAAGAGCTCCCTAGATGCTTTGGCAGCTGCATTGATTGCAGCATACTGTGGGACAAGGGCAGTGACAGCATGACCCTCACTTTCACTTTACTCCTGCTTGAGTCTTCCCTCCACCCTGTTTCTCTCCTGGTCCCCTGCCCTCTCTTTGTGTCTCTCCATCTCTGTCTCCCTGCCCCCCCCCCCCTCCCCTTCTCTCACTTTCACACACCTAATCTCAACCTGCCTGGTTTGAGGAGCAGAAATTGGAAGATGTTCAAAATGTCACGGAATTCACTTTGAATGACAATGTGGGCTTGATTTTGTTGCTTTGACCAAGAGCCCAGGTGAGAAGAGAGACAGATGTAGTAATGCCATAATGGAGGAAGGACAGATGATGGAAGGATACCTCCTCAATTTAATGATCAATTGGGTAATAAAGAGAGAGGGAAGGGCACTCTCATATTCCAGAAATGACTCCTGACTCTGATGGGTTATTGCACTTTTTGGGGATAGGGGTGGAAAGAGGGGAATGACAAATGCTTCTTCAGTGGGAAAAAACCCAGGGGAATAGCAGGACATAATTAAGAGGATTCAAAAAGAAACAGAAAAGGCAAAAATAGGAGAGGAAAGGCAGAACAGAAAAATGGGAAAATGGGGGGGGGGAAGGAAGACAGAAAGAGAGACAGAGAAAGAGAGAGAGAGAGAGAGAGAGAGAGAGAGAGAGAGAGAGAGTGAGTAAGAGGGAGGGAGGGAGAGAGAGAGAGAGAGAGAGAGAGAGAGAGAGAGAGAGAGAGAGAGAAAGAGAGAGAGAGAAAGAGAGAGAGAGAGAGAATGGACACAGAGAGAGGAGAGACACAGAGGAGTGAAGAGAGAGAGGAGAAGGGTCACAAAGAAACATGTATACAGGGTATCCCAAAAGCAATTAAGCTTTAATAAGTTAAAACTGAAGTAAGAATTTTGGGACATTGTGCAAAGAAAGATCCAAAGGAAGAGAAAAGAGAGGAGAGAGACAGAAGAGACATAAAGAGCCTAGACATTGAAGGAGAAGAGAGACACAGAGAACACGGACAGGAGAGAAAGGAAGAACAAAAGGAAGGAGAGGAGAAATACAGATACAAAGAAAGAAAAAAGAGGGAAGAATCAGAGGAGAGAGAGAAGAGAGAGAAATTGTGAGAGATGAGACACACAGAGAAAAAGAGAGGAAAGACAAGAGATGGAAGGGAGAGTGCCAAAGAGAGAACAAAGAGAGGAAGAGAACCAAGAGAAGAGAAACACCAAGAAAGAAGAGATGTGAGAGAAAAAGAGAGAAGAGAAAGAAAGAAGAGACATGGAGGAGAGGGGGAGAGAGAGGGAGGGAGGGAGAGAGAGAGAGAGAGAGAGAGAGAGAGAGAGAGAGAGAGAGAGAGAGAGAGAGAGAGAGAGACAGAAAGTGAGCAAGCATCTTCAGATTCTAAGCAATATCTTTTTCTAAGGAAAGTTCTTTCTCCTTTGCTCATTCAAAAGAAAATGCCCAGTCCTGTCCCGGCTGTTCTATAGCTCTGCAAAGCCAATAGTCTGTTATCTGAAGTTGCGCCTGGAGAAGTATTTGGTCCCTTGGAGGAGTTATTTGTAGCCCACTAAATTTGCTGACATGCCATTTAGAAAAGTGAATACTGGGTATGCAGTGTAACGAGGATTTCATAAGGATCTCGGCTGTCCATGGGTCCTCTGCATGTGCGGACCTACAGATTAAGGGCTCCCTGAGTATGCATTGACATGATGTGCCGTCAATGATCCACGAATGGAAGAGTCCCTAAGTATTCATCCTTGCCATGGAGCGGAGCCCCTCCTGCAGAGTTTGCATGACGTAAGGTGGAAATGATCCGTGGCCTAAAGACTCCCTGAGTACACATTGACATGATAGACTGGAGTTGTTTTGGTCTATAGTGTCAATGAACTGAAGATAATGGTGGAGTCTTCTGTGGCTCTGTTGAGATTGGAGTTCTTATGGTCTTAATGGTCTACTCAAATTAGCCCAGTTAAGCCGCCCTGTGACTCTTTGGGACTGTAGGCCCTTGGTCTTTGACCTCAAATATAGCAACATGGTGATGGTTTAATTGTGGACATTGGCTTTTTTTTCGTATCTACTTTTGCAGAATATGACCCCCTTCATTCAATGGCACTCTGCTCCTTTCCAGCACTAGGGCTGGTTTCATCAGACTAAGCATAAGTAAAGACCCCATGAGGGTTTGAATGTGACTCTTCAAAGGAGGTTGCTCACAGTGGGCTTGGAGTGTGCCCATGGATTCAGAGATTAGTAGAGTGGAATAAATCTTCCCCTGCCCCCTTTCCCTTCTGGAGAAGGGTCTTGCGAGCACTGACCAGGGGTATAACTTACCCAGGGTCCCACGACCAGGATGTGTCAAAGGCAGGGCTTTCTGACTCCCAGGGCTCAAGGACCTTCCACTCAGAGATGGACTAAGGAAATGATGGGCTCTGTACTGGTCAGGCCACATCGGGAGTTCTGGGATCAGTTCTAGGAATGGACAAACTGGAGAGCGTTCAGGGGAGGTCAACCAGGATGATGAAGGAAGGGCCTTGAGTCCATGGCACGTGAAGATTGATGGAAGGTACTGGAGGTATTGAGTCTGGAGAGAAGTCATTGGTGGGGGGATACAATCATTGTGTTCAAGAATGGGCTGTCTTGTGGAAGGGGGCTTAGGATTAGTCTGTGCCATCCCAGAGGGCAAAGAAACAGTCTCAGTGTCAGGAAGGACTACCCCAATGGTGGAGCCTCCAAGAGTGGAGTGAGGGGGAGCACAGGGCAGCTCTTCATTGGAGGGCTTCACCCAGAGGGTGATAACCCCTGTCCAGTGCCTTAAGAATAAGGATGAGCTTAATAGCAGGCATTTACACAGTGCTTTAAAGTTTACAGGCACTTTACACAGATGATCTCATCTTGTCCTCCCAACAACCCCAAAGGGAGGTGCTATAATTATCTTCAGACAGAGGTTAAGTGACTTGTCCAGGGTCACACAGCTTGTAAGTGTCTTTGTATAGATTTAAACTCAGGTCTTCCTATCTCCAAGTCCAGCGCTCCATCCACTGAACCACTTAGTTACCTATTATAATATATTATAATGGGATGTCCTGTAAGGCAGGGGTTCATATGGACCCCTCTGGCAGCCTGACAAAGCCATTGAGTCCTTCTTGGAATTTAAATGCATAAAATAAAATGCATAGAATTGCAAAGCAAACCAATTATAGTGAAATACAAATATTAAAAGACAATTAACTACTTAACAAAGAAAACAAAGAAAAAAACACCAAGTTCATAGGTTTCAGGTTAAAACCTCCTAGTTTAGTGTATATGGTGGACAAGATGGCTGCTGAGGTCCTTTTTACCTCTAAATTGACGGGGATGGGAAGAGGTGGAAAGGTGGAGGGAAGGAGAGAGTGATTGACAGAGAGATTGTCACCCACTGCCTCTCACTCAGTCCTGGGAAAACCATGGCCATTTTGGGCTGGAGTCTGAGACGAAGAGGAAGCTGGAAACTGTGATAAGGAGAAGGAAGACTCCTTCCTCAGTTTCTAGTGATGATTTATAATACAGCCAGTCTTGCCTTGGTCCTCTGGAATTCAGATGGAGGATGAGGAGAGGAAGCTAGCCTAGAAAAAAGGAAACTCCATAGTACAGATAAGAAATGATTGAAGCATTCAGAAAAAGTCAGGGAGGGATATACCTGGGTTAATTTGAATCTTGGAGTTCATCGTCATCATAGCTGACATTTACATAGGGATCATTACATTATAACCTGGTGAGGTCGATCCCATTATTAACAACTCCATTTTGCAGATGCGGCTACTAAGGGTGAAGGAGATTGAGTGACTTATCTAGGGTCACACAGCTCCTAAGTGCAGCAGGATTGGAACTGAGTTCTTCCTGATTCTAAGCCCAGTCTTTTATCTATGATCCATCTATTCTCTAAGTGGCAAAGGACAGGGTGGATCCTATTAATTTATCATTCAGCACATAGTTTTGACCCCGCAAATGGGCATTGAGAGGATAATTCCAAGAAATCGAAACCTCTTTGTTGAAATTGCTTAGTCATAGCTTTAAAGGTGGAGGGGCCTTAGAGATGACCTTGTTCAATGCCCTCATTGGACCAGCTGAGGTCACACCTTTTTTTTTTCCACCCTGACTACTTACTGAGGACCTACTATGTTCAAGGCACTTGTTATCCTGTGAAGATGGTCAATGGATTTAGCAAGTCTAGGGATGGGCACATAGTAAGCCTTTAATAGTAAGCTTTTTCATTCATTCATTCATTTGCTCCTTCCTTCATTTGTTCCTTAGGTCATTCATTCATAAGGTAGGAGCACACCCCTGTGGGAGGCCATTGAAAACTGGCCACTGCATACAGACATAAACCACCCCTGGGGGAGAGAAGAGCTGTTCTCCATTAGTGTCATCAGAGATAGAGGGCTGGGCTTGGAATCAGGATGGTCTGGGTTCAAATCCTATCTTTGAAACTTACTGTGTGACTCTGGGCAAGTTAATTAGTTTCTCTGAGCCCCATTTTGTTCATGTGTAAAAGGGGTGTGATGTGGTTGGGTGAGATGGCTGCTGAATCCTGAAGAGAGTGAGGATTGTGCTGAAGCTTTTAATAATATTATTTATTTTAAACATTCTTTTCTCCTGATGAAGTTTTAAGCTTCTAGATTAAGGAGGACACACAATTCCCTTGTTCCTTGGAAAAGGCTGCTGGGATGCGGCAAGTGTAGCCCCTCAGCCCTAGGGCTCCTGGGGGAAGACTGAGCTGGGCTGAGCCGGGTTGGAGCTGAAGGCCTCCCAGTCGCCTCCTTCCACCCCTGGTGTTTGGTGATTCCAAAAGCTCTGTGTGCCCCTACCCCAGCCTCCGACACCCCTGGTGTGGGGTGATTCGGGGTGCTCTTCGTGCTCCCAGCCCCAGTCCCCGACGCCGGTTCACAGCTCATCCTTCAGGACTGAGGCTGCAAGAGCCTGCCGCTACACCTCCTCTCCTCTGTCCATCCTGTCTCTGCAGTCCTGCAAATTGCATGCCCATTTCTCCTCACATCTGTCAGCGGGCTGTTTGCGCATGTCCCAGGGGCTTTCTTCTGGTTTGCTCTTTTCCCCAACAGCTGTTTGGAGGGGAGCGGGGTCTCTTTGGTCAGGCTTACTCTGCACATTCTCTTACTTATGTGTGCCTTCTGGAGGCCATGCTTGGAGGTAACTGGGGACCAAGTTACTTGTCAGACCATGCTGCCTGCCACTGCATTCTGCACCCACGATGTCAGAGCTAGACAGGTCCTTGGGCATCGTGTAGTACACCGGAATCATTTTACAGATGTGGAAACTAGGCCCAGGAAGGGGAAAGGAGTCGTCTTAGGTATAAGTGGCAGAATGGGGACTTGACCCAAAAACTCTCTTGTCTCAGATGCTTAGCGGAAGTGCCTGGTACTTAGCAAGTGCTAAGACTGGCTGTCTGGGTCAAAGAGATGAAACTCGGTTAGGCAGTCAACAAGCATTTATTAAGTGTGTTATATGTGGCAGGCACTCTGATAAGCATGGGGGCACAAAGAAAGGCAAAACAGTTTCTGCCTTCAAGTAGCTCACACTCTAAGAGGAAGACAATGTGCAAACAGCTACATGCGCAAGACATAGATAGTGTAGTTGGGAGGTCATCGAGGAGGGAAGGAGAAGTGTTAGTGGTGTACCCCTTCCCTTCACAGCGGCTGAGGAGATCTGGGGCTGGGGGTGTATCTCAGTGTATCTCAGAGGAAAACTGGTGAACACAAGTAATAATGGAATAATGATAGCTAGCATTTTTATAGCACTTTAAAGTTTGCAAAATATGTTATCTCACTTTCTCTTCACAATGACATCAGTAGGCAGGTTCTATTATTATTGTCTGCAATTTACAGATGAGGAAAGCGAGGCAGAGGTTAAGTGAATTGTCTAGGTTTACACAGCTAGTAAGTGCCTGAGGCTGGATTTGAACTCAGGTCTACAAGTCTCTCAAAAATGAATCCTTTATAATAAAAATAGGATTCTTAATCCTAACATATGAGACATGCACTATTTCTTGAAAAGAGTATGGCCGTGGATTCCCCACTGACACCTGTCTTGGGCTTGGAGACCGGCCATGCTGCCACTGGCGCTGAGCGAAAGAACCAAGAAGAACCAAGGAGAAGCAGAGAAGAGCTTAGTTGAGAATCAAGGGTGTCTTGCCCTGTTCAAGAACAGAAAGTCAGGTCCTGGATCAAGCCAGTGCAATTCGATAAGCATTTACTGGTGTGGGTGAAGTATATGTGCCTGCAAATGTCACTGTACAACATAGGCACGATGGGTCGATCAGTTTCACTGACAGGTTTTATCATGAGTCCTCTTGTTAGCTGAGGAACGGCCACTAAACCGTATGTGATCATTTATGATGGCCACTAAACCCTGATGATGCATATTGACTTAGAAAACCACATGTTAACATTATCTATTTAAAATAGATATTTTAGATATATTATCTAATCTACATATTATATAGATATTATGTATCATCATATATCCGTATGTGGTATAGATATATCTGTTGTTATCTATATATCACATCTGTTATCTATATACCATATAGATATACCTATTATTAGCTCCCTGGAATTTAGTTATACTGTAGCTGTATTGTATAGATATCTATTATTATATATCCATATCTATCTATATCTATTATAGAATCAATATGTTAAAATTTATACATTATATCTATTATTATATATCTATATATTATATCGATGTATCTATTGCATATTTAAGTTTTTTGGTAACTGTTTCCCGTTTATAATTTAATCTGGTTTGCGCTACCCTCTGGAGTGTTGGCAGCTGTGTGTCTCACACCTCTGAGCTAAGGACCTTCTGCTACATATAGAACAGGGGGCACCAGCCCCATGACCACTCTCCAGATTCACCAAGTCACTTCTTTATTCAGTTTATTACTGACTAGATAGGAGGATGTGTGGGCCCTCTCCGCCACGGGCTGCTCCAAAAGAATGATAAGGTTAGCCCATGTTTATTTATACAGCACTGTAAGGTTTTTCTGATAACGAGGAGGCCTGACACAGTAGATGGAGCATCGGACCAGGAGTCAAGAGGCCTAGGTTCAAATCCTCCTCTGGTGCTCACTGACTACAAGTCACCCTCTGCGCCTTGGGCTACTCTGTCAGACTTACCTCCTACCTTAAGGATGGCTTTTTCTTTTCTTTGGTGTGGGAATGCTCCAAGGATGACGTCACAGCACTTTGATGCTTCCATTTCCGCTACAATAGGTCCATGAAGTAAGTAGCAGGAACATGATTACCTGCATTTTACATTTGAAAAATTTGAGGTTCATGGGGCCAAATGACTTGCCCTGAGTCACATCAGAACCGAGACTCAAATTTGGGCCTTTTGACTGCCTGACTGATGCTCATTCTACGGCACCGAGATGAGTAGTTCATAAGGTCACTAAATTAACCCCTGAGCACAAAATTCAGAAAGGGTCCTTCTATTCTTGGATTAACTGCACACTGAATGTGGCACTCTGGTAGAAAGGGATGCCCGCTTTTGAGCAGTTCCTCTATAGTTCTGGGGCTGCCCACATCCATGCTTTCCAGTCACTGGAAGCAGATCCTTCAGAGGAGCTACCTAGAGGAAAGCTGATAAACTCATGTTCCCAGCCTTGCTCCTTCCCACACTCTTGTCATCATCACAAGTATTTATTGCTTATCTCAGAGTTGCCAGACATCCCACCCTCTATGCTGGACTGTCCTGTTTTATTGCCTTGTCCTGTTTTCCAAGTCTGTTGGGCATGTAATGGCCCTACTTTCAGTCTGGGATTAGGGTCTGGGGCTATAAACACGGCGCCCCCACTTCCTGGTCCTAGTAAGTCAGGATCTGATAAGTCAGCCAGTTCTACTCTGCCTTTTCTCTGTGCTCTGTCCAGTACTGCCTGTCTCACATGGTCAGTGGTGCAGTCAGCTAATTAGAGTCTGTCTGGGCCTTTGATAAGTGGTGCAATCACCCAACCCTTTAACGCTTTCAGGACCCATACATTTGTCGACCTGCGCGCCCTTTCCATCTATGAAAATCTCAATCCCCCTATGACTTAGAAGACAGTTGCTGCAGCCAAAATATTCAACATTTCAGGCCAACCAGGTGATGAATACTGCTGAGTTTAGCTAATTTGGACCCCCAGCTGAGACAGCACATAGTCCCTAGCTTTGTACTTCAAGCCTTCCCAGCTTTTACTCTGCTGGTCTAGACTTTGTGAGCCCAGGGCCACAAAGATGGGAGACGATAAAGCATCAAAGGAGGGCCTGGCTTTTTCTTTTTCCTTTCTAAAAACATTTTATTGATGCCTTTTGTCTTGACATTCCAGTCATTTTCCACTTCCAGCCTGAACCTTGTGACAAAGAAAAATAATTTAGTAAAAGCACCCAAAACAGGCATTATGTCTGGCAATGTATTCACTATTCTGTTCTGGTAGCTTCCCACCTTTCCAAGTGAGGGAGGATGATTTTTTTTTTTGAGAGAGAGAGAGAGAGAGGATTTGTAAGTCAGTTAAACAGAAGTAGTATCCACCCTTTGGGATCTTGCAGTTTAAGACAAACAATAATGATCCAGACAGATGTTAAGTTTATACATTAAGCCAACACAGTAATACGTTAAGAATTTGCATTAAGTACAAATAAAGGAGGTAAGTGCATTCAGTGTTGTGATCAATGGGGAGTAGGCTGTGTGTGGATGCTGGAGAATTCCCACAATTCTTCCAATTAGTTAAGTCCAGGTCCGTGTTTGGAGCAGGGTGGACACTGAGAAGGCTGCAGCTTTGGTTCAGGTGTTCCACAAAGGTGAATGAGAAGCCTTGGCCGTCTTCACGTCATCTATCCCTTCAAATTCAGACAGAATTTTTCAGTAATCCACCTTGGCTGTGCTGATCTGACTTCTATATTAACTTATTTACACTCAATAAACATTTATTAAGCACCTAATGTATGCTGGGCTCTGTGCTGGGGATCCAAAGACAAAGTGAAAAGGATCTGTACCTTACTATATCCAGGGTGGTAGTGAGGGGCAGGGGAAAGGAGATGTTAAAACATATATGCTAGTCAATAAATACAAAAGATAGACAAAGTGGTTTCAAGAGGGAGAATATATGACACCTGAGCTTTGCTATAAGAAATGGAGAGAGTGATGAACTGGGTTCAAATCTTACCTCAGACATTTACTAGCTGTGTGACCCTGGGTAAGTCACTTAACCTCTGTTTGCCTCAGTTTCCTCATCTATAAAATGAGGTGGTTAGACCTGATGACTTCTGAGGTTGCTTCTAGCACCCATTCCCCCAAATATACTTAGAGGGAGACAGCTGTATTTGACTCCTTGTAATGGGAGATGAGAAAACCTTTATAGAAGGTGGCCTCTGAGCTGCACTTTGGAAGGAAGTTGAGGGCTTTGTGAGGCATTGGTAAGGAGGGGGTTTATTGCAGACCTGTGCAAAGACAAGGAGGTGGAATGACATAGATGGGAAGAGCTTGTAGGTTAGTTTGATCAGAATGGACAGAGTGTGGAGGGAAACCATATGAAATTAGAGTGGAAAGGCAGGTAGGGGGTCACATTATGGAGAGTTTTAAAAGCTGCTGGTGGAGTTTGTCAGGGTTTCCAACTCTGTGGTGGCTCCCTTTACTCTCCAACACAGACTCTGCCCTCTTGATCACAATTGTGGGAAGCCCCCATGACACAGAGATGACTGCCAGATCTGATTCTTCCCTTGTGTTGTTTCCCTTGGGAGACATTTCTTCCCCATCCCTGCCCCCTACAAATTCTGCTCACTTTCAAGGTCCACCCTGAGTCTCCATTTCTTCCAACCTGTCTTTTCTGATGGCTCCAACTCATATTAACCTCTCCTTTTCCATGCCCATATGACATATATTGCCTGCGTAGGGAGGTACTGAGGTTTTGTGCTGGCCAGAACATAATGTTCACACACTGCTGGTTTCTGGCAGGTTAATGTGATAAAGGCAGGAAAGTGAATCAGGATGATGGAGGTCCATGACCTTGACTCTTTTGCTTGGTTTTGTTCTTGCTCAGATTCAACTTCATTCCAATTCTGGGGAGGATTGTGGCGTCAAGATGGACTTCATGTCCCTTTCTCAAGGCAGATCCTATGAGGTTTTTTTTGCAGGTTCCCCAAATAGGTTTAGGGGGCACAGGATCCTCATCAACAGTGAAATGAGAGTAATAAGGAGTGTTCTAACCCTAAGTCAGATAGTTGTCGTGGACAAGACTTCAAATTAGCACCAGGCACAGGCAGTCAAAAGAATAGACTTAATCAGCCTTGGAGCACTATCCTTAGCTAAGTTCAGTGGGTCATAATTCTAACAGAACTCAGCCTGTTCTTGTCAGTAAGAGGGTAGTAGAGAGGAGCAAAGAAAGCCAACAAATAACCTTGAAGAACTGAGGCCAAGAGGGTTTTAGAGGCATGACACATAGCGCAGAGGGATAATTTGATGCCTGGGAGAGATGATGTGACCAGTGGGGAGTAGCAAAGAGAAGCATGATGATCCCACAAAGGGGATATGACAGCCCTACTGCATTGGAGGCACGAGTCTCCTTGGCCATAATGTACCCTGGCCAAACATACACCTGCATTTGTTTGTTCATCCATGTTGTCTGGTTGTTTGTCCCTTCCATTAGTGGTGGAATGGTCACCTGTGGGGGCACAAATCCCATCAACTTTTCTCATCACTGATTTGCTTTGCTGTTTGAATGATAAATGTGCCTTCCTATGTGGCCAAAGTTCAATTCTGAATGGATGCTGACTTACAGACCACCTCGAAGCTGGTGATAGCTCTTTGTGGGACCAGTATGAAAGGGTGGGGTCCAGAGGCTAGACTTCTATCACTTAATCATGTACGGCCTTGTATTACTAATTATATCTTCATGTGTCTGCATCACCTGACTTGCTAGATTCTCGGCTCTTAGGAAGGAAGTAGGACCATTCCTAACCCTCTGTAGCCAGAATGGACTTTGTTTTCTTTGAATGACTCAGCTCGCCTCGTTGAGCTTCCCTGGACGCTGGGGCTTGCTCTTCCGGGGCAGGACCAGAGCTTCCTGTGTGATGAGTCGTGGCGCTGGCTGAGGGGAGGTGTGTTAACGTGGTCTATGCTGGGGGAGGGGCCAAGTCAAGAACCAATCGGCCCTGGTCGTTCAGGCGGCGCTTGATGATGTCAAAAACTCTATAAGAGGGGAGAGGACAACTTTAAGATCCTCCTTTCCTTTTCCGGTTGGAGCCAGAGACACCTACAGCTGAAGCTGAGCTGCTGGTAGCAGAGCTGACTAGAGGCTAGTGGGTAATCTTCTTACCGTAGAGGGGAAGCATGTATACGATTTTGCCTTATACCATCTTGCTTCTCTGTGGCCTCCTGGTTACCCTTGTGAGGCAGACTTATTGGGCCTGGAAGCTTTTGATGAAAATATCAAAATGGGGACGCTGGTTTGTGGGATTGTTACTGTGGAGTGTAAATACATGCTTTAGTTCTCCTGCCTTCTGCCTAGAGAATTCCTTATATCCTGTGGTTCCGGACCTTTTAGGCACATATGAGATTCTCTTTGAAATCATAAATTCTGCCTTCCTAATATACCCTCATTTTCCATCTTACCTCCAGAGCTTAGTATTATCTAAGTACATAGACACTACGCCCCGAAACTGCTTGCCAGAATAAATGAATGAGATCTAAAAACCTGAAGTTCAAACAAAATCCCCATACCTTTATTGAGCTTAAGAATGAAATGGAGCTACACCCAGGCTTTGTTTTTCAGTTCAACTAAAGTGCTTTTTATGTTCCTTATTATTTTTGACGAGCAGTTTTTATCCCTTTAAAAGGGATTTAATTGTTTTGAAGTCCTAAATTAATATCATAGAATCAATGTGTTGTGCTAGAAAGAGCATAGGACATGGAAATCAGGAGACCTAGCCTTGAATTCTGTCTTAGCAGTTACTAAACTAGCTGTGTGACCACAGGGAAGTCACTTTATTACTCTGGGGCTCATTTACCTCATCTGTAAAAATAGGGAGGGTGTTGGACTAGGTGTCTTCTCAGTTACTTTCCAGCTTGATTGTCCCAGGACTCACTCCTTGGGTTGTAGATGGAGTCATGGACTCCAAGAAACTTACAATCTGCAAAAAACATTTTCAATTTAGGCACTTTCATTTTAATTATTTTCAAATTATAAGAAAAATGAATTACTTTGCCTTTAGAGCTTAGTCATGGTGTTCTGTTCTGTAGTTAAAACCTTGCTCTCTGTTAAAGGAGGGCACTAGAAGACACACCTCTCTCTCACCTTCCTTCAGGCTCTCAGTCTATGATTCTCTGATGGCTCTGAGCTGTCCCAGGTAGTGCATCTAGACATTTCAAAGTCAAATGCTTCCTCTGCCTGACTCACCCAGGTTAGTGTGTCTGCAAGTTACTTAGGGCACTTTCTACCATTCTTGGAGGCAGCTAGGTGGTGCTGCAGTGGATAGAGCTCTGGGTCTGCAGTCAGGAGGACTCATCTCCCTGAGTTCAAATCCAGCCTCAGACACTTACTAGCTGTGTGACCTTGGGCGGGTCATTGAACCCTGTTTGCCTCACTTCTCTCATCTGTAAAATGAGCTGGAGAAGGAAATGATAAACCTCTCCAGTATCTTTGTCAAGAAAACAGTCATGACTTCATAGGCAGTCATGAAGAGTGGGACATGACTGAACAACAAGACAGATGAAAGGAATAACTGCCTAATTATTAGAGCTGTCCAAAAATAGAAATAGGCTGCTCTGAAAGGTGGTGGGTTCCAATCCAATCCAAGAAATCCAATGAACATTTATTAAGTGCCTGTGATGAGTCAGGTACTGTACTAAGTACTGTAATTTATGAATTACAATGAATGCAAATAAGGACAGTTCTATCCAGAAGGAGCATATAGGCTAGAGGGGGAGACAACACACAAAAGAAGGTAAGAAAGGGCAGGGTAGGTGAGAGGGATGGGGCACTGAGATATCTTATTCTGTGGAGGTGAAACCAAGCAGGGCAGCAGATGCAAAGTGAGGTGATCTAAGAGTCCAGTTTCTGCCCTCTCTACAGGAAGCCTCTGGGAGGAATTTGGTCCTCTGCCTTCCAATCAGAAAGGAGAGGAGGCTGAGGGAAGTGGGCTCATTCAAGCCTTCAGTTTGCAGCATGGTGATGAGTTTGGAAGTCATGAGCTTGGCCTGGAAAGGGCATCTTGTTCCCTGGAGTTGAAGGCAGTAAAAGCCAAGTGGGCTCCTTGTCATTGGAAGGATTTAGGTGAAGACTTAAGAGAAGGTTATAGGGGGACACTTTGGACTCCATGGCTTCTGAGGTCCTCTTCAAGTCTTCTGAGATTGGGTGATTCTCTTGCTTACCCTTTTAGACTGGAGCTCTACTCTGTCTGGGCTGCTAGTCTCATCTGGGGGAACTCTCAAATAATGTGGAACTTATCATTGGAGAGATGCTTCATCTTCCACATTCCAGTGGGGAGGAATGATGAAATAATTGACTTTCTCTAGGTGGCTGCATTTCTTCTTACTCATCCTAGTGGGGTCCTGTGAGGAGTTTCATCTTGGAAGCAGCCACTGTGTCAGCTAAAATTATAGAGTCCCCATTGTGACCTGCGATCATAGAAGCATAGAATGTCAGTGTCAGAATCAGAGATCTTCTACTCTAGCCTCCTCAAGGGAAAGTGATCTTTGTGATGCAGGAGAGTCCTGGGTTCAAATCTCACCTCTCCCTAGGTATGTTGTATCCCTGTATTAGAATGTCTTGCTTTAGGGCAGAAATGATCTCCATTTTGTACTTGTAGCCCCACTACTTGGTACATAGTAGGTGTTTAATAAATGCTGTTGATTGATTGACACTACAGCTAAGTGGCTCAGTGGATAGAGTATTGGACTTGGACTCAGGAAGAGCTGAATTCAAATTCGGCCTCAGATACTTACATGACTGTAAGGCAAGTCTATTAGTCAGTTATCAGTCATTTAGTGTTCATTAAGTGCATACTATGTGCCAGACACTGCACAACGTGCTCAAGATACAAAGAAAAGCAAATAATTGTCCCTGCTTTCACTTTTCCTCTCTCAGACTCAGTTTTCTCATTTGGAAAATGGGAATAGTAGTAGCCCCTACACCCCAGGTTGTGGGGAGCATCCAATGAGATAGCACGAGGAAAATGCTTTGCAGACCTGAAAGGGTCCTGTAACTGCTACTTGTTATTAGCTATTGTAATTATGTGACCCATAATTTGCAAAATGGGAAAGATAACAGGACCTCTCTCCCAGGGTTGTTGTTGTGCAGGTCAAATGAGCCAACGTATGCAAGGTGCTAAAGAAATGTCTGCCTTGATGATGGTGATGATTAGGGAATACTGATGACAATAATTAGATGAAGATATTGTTAATTATGAAGACATGGAGATAAGTGGAAGCCTTAGAGTGAGGGAGATGAGTTAAGCGCCTTGTGGGGTGAGCTCTACCCCACTAAAGCGTATCTATAAGCATTTTAAAAGTTATTTTAAAAGATTTATTTACTCTAATGGATGGAGATTGTCTTTGGATAATATAAATATCTCAAAGATTTAATGAAGTTATCTGAAGCCATGCAGACATTAATTAGACTTCTGTAATTAGAATTATAGTCAAGGAAGCTTCCCACTGCTAAATATATGGGGATATTTCAATATTTCACATTTACTATGTCTTTGGACTATAGTACCTGATGCCTTTTCTTACCTTGTGGCTTTCATAATTCTCTCTAAACACCCATTTCAATAGATATTTAATTGTTTTTAATTAATGTCAGCTCACAGCCTATTTATATCTATATTCATCCTTCTTACTGGTTTTCTCACATGGACCCCACCTGTCTGTTTCCTCGGCCGAGAAGGACCCAAACCGATGATGACACGGAATCCAATCAGAAAACCCGCCTAAAGATGAAAGGTCCTTCCAATGAGAAGTGAGTGTGCTAAAGTACACCTTTCAATGAGTTTGGACAAAACTGAAAAATGTTGTTGATATCAGATCCTTAGGCTGATTACTGAAGCGTTCGATTTTCCAGTATGTCAATTCATCACTGTCTACCTGGTTATATTTAACACTTTCTCCTGTTTCCAGCGCGTCTGCTGAGATAGGCAGGCTCTGTCAGCTGATATCTGCTTCATGGGAAGGTCAATAGCCCATTGGGGGCAGCCCACGGTGGCTGCCCCCAAGGCTGGCTCTCTCTTTTCTCAGGAATGCTGACAGCAGATGGAGCCTTGGCGTCTTGCAGGCTCTAAAATATTAATAAGATGAGAGCTTTTCTCCTTCAAACAGTTTAGAGGTTCCCTTTAGAGGCGCTGGCAGTGTCCAGTCTGCCTATTTAGAACAATGGCACTCAAGAAAGATACTTGGAGACATCCTGATATCCAGTTGCTGTTCTGTACCCAACAGAGTAAGACAGAAGCTCATCCAATTTTAAAGCACTCTGAGGCAGAGTCGCCTTCATTTTTAAAAGACACTCTGACAAGTGTAATTCAATTTTGAGGCAGGAGGTCTTGGGGTGCACTTTAATAAACACTTGCTTTGAACGCCAGCCTTGGGGGTCATTCTTGTTGACAAAATTAGAGACTCAGTCTCGAAGGAAAACTTAATGTTGTAGCATTTATGAAAGCGTGTAGCCTTCCCATGCAGGATTCTTTCTCCCGACTTTCTAGGGCACAGCCATATCCTCTGGGCCGCTGTTCCGTTTTTAGAAGCAGTGATTAAATCGTGGAGCACTGCTGTGTGCTACCAATTAAAACAACCACCATCCATCCCACAAGCTCTTTGAAGGGGGAGGAAACAAAATCCACTTTTCGGCTCAGATCCCACTAATACATATATCACAGGGCATGCAGTTTCGATCATTCTCCTGGGTGGTAAGTGCATTGGTTTATATCCCCTATTTCAGGCTGGGTGATGAGCATCAATTTTGTTAATTAAGAATTTTAAGCTCTTCAAATTTATGGTACAATTAGAATTTGCTCCACACGTGGAGAGACGTCCCCCTCCTCACCTCTATTAACAAAATGTCCACTCGCATTATGTGTTGACAGTTGGTTTCAAAGGCAGATGGATTTCATCTGAAGATTTTTCCATTTCATTTTTAGCTATGCTTCAACTTTGTGTCAGTTATTTGTCAGCAAAACACAGCAGGGAAGACTTTGGACTTAGTCTTTCTTTTTTCCTTTTTTCTTTCTTTCTTTTTTTTATAGAGAAAAGCCAATTCATCAGGTAGGAAAGGCCTGCCTTTCGAAGTCCCAAGTCCTGCCAGAGACAAATGACTGTAAAAATTTAAAATCAATCATTAACAGATTAGCTGTTGGTCCAAAGTAAATAGCAATCAGCTTATTAGGCATCAGGCAGAGTGAGATAAAGAGGAAGAGTTATTGAAAATGAGGATGTTTGCTGGGCCTGTGCTGATGGAGCAGAACAGGCAAAGGCTGTTTCTTTTGGTCCCTAATTACAAATGGAAAGCCCTGCTCATCGGTTGCTTGGACAAGTGGCGCTCTGGGGTTAGGGCTCATGGGGCATGGCATTAGGTACCCTTTGAGTACCCACCCCTCCCTGCTGTGTGAACACATGATTTGTTCCATCCCCTAGAAAGCAAGAATTTAGACCTGTACTCCCCCCAAAAATGTTGATTGAGGCCTTTTAAAAATACCAACGTAATTTCCTGGTAGCCTGGATCTCCATTGAACTTTCTCTTGTAACAAAGATAAACAGTTAAGTGGGACCAACGCCATGGCTACATCTGACTGTGCATGCACCATCCCCACTGCTGGTCCTTCTCCACCAAGAGGGGGAAAGGTATGTTATCATTTTGGTATTGGTGCTCTCCTTTACCCTGTGTTAGGCTAGTCTTCAGGGTTCATGGGCTTGATGTTGTGGTTGTTATTCAGTCATTTTCAGTCATGTCTGACTCTCTGTGACCCCATTTGGGGTTTTCTTGGCAAAGATACTGCAGTGGTTTTTCATTTCCTTCTCCAGCTCATTTTTACAGATGAGGAAACTGAGGCCAAACAGGGTTAAGTGACTTGCCCCAGGTCACACAGCTAGTCAGTGTCTGATGCCAAATTTGAACTCAGGTCCTCCTGACTCCAGGCCTTGTGCTCTATCCACTGCAGTGCCACCTAGCTGCCCCACATCATTGGCATCAATCTGTAAATTGTTCTCCTAAGGATCTGGCATCAACAACATTTTTCAGTTTTTTTCTAAACTTGTTGGAAAGTGTACTTCCGTACACTTGCTTCTCATTGGAAGGACTTTTCATCTTCAGTCTGCTTTTCTGATTTGGTTCTGTGTCATCATCAGTTTGGGCCATTTCCAGGTAACCGAGTCTTCCCACACCCTCCACTTTCACAGATGAAGCTGAGTCCAAGAGAGCTTAAGCAATTTGCCCAAAGTCACATAGGAAGTCAGGGGCAGAACGGGGATCTGAACTCAGCTCCTCTGACTAGAATCCAGCTCCCTACAAGCCTCCCCATGCTTCCCCAAATTTCTCCTCTTCCAAGTTTGTTTCTTCTGGCCCAGTAGGATTCCAGTCCATTCCTGAACCACAATTGGTTCATCCACTCAATAGGCTCCCACTCAGTGCCCAGTCCTTTGCAGCCACAAAAGTTGCCTATAATATACTGTGAGAGCTCTGTAGTGAGTGGGACGTGGGGGAGGGGATGAACAGAGAGAGATTCACCGACCCCTTCTCTTTCCAGTAAAAGGGGCAGGGATTCTAGAAACTTGACATCAAAGGGAATACTCCTGCTTTGGGCTGGAGGGAAAGAAGGAAGGAAGCAAGCATTTATTAAGTACCTAGTATATGCCAGACACTGTGCTGGGCACTTTACATATATTATCTCTTTCGATCATCACAATATCCCTGGGAGAAAGGCGCGGTCATTATCTACATTTTACAGATAAGGAAACTGAGGCAGACAGAGGTTAAATGACTTGCCCAGGGTCACACAGCTAGGAAGTGTTTGAGGCTGAATCTGAATTCAGGTCTTCCTGAGCACTCTTTCCACTGTGGTACCTAGCTCCAAGGAGTAGCTAGGTGGCATGATAGGTGGATAGAGCACTGGGCTTGGAATCAGGAAGACTTGTCTTCATGAGTCCAAATCTGGCTTCAGACACTTACTAGCTGTGTGACCCTGGGCAAGTCGCTTAACCCTGTTTGCCTCAGTTTCCTCACCTGTAAAATGACCTGGAGAAGGAAATGGCAAACCACTGCAGTGTCTTTGTCAAGAAAATCCCACAATGGGGTCACAGAGAAACAGACATGGCTGAAATGACTGAATAACAGCAAGACCTAGCTCCAAGGGAATGGGGGGAAGGTGCAAATGCCCCAATCTTTGGACTCATCAATGGTTCTGATTTTTAAATTACTGAAATTTTCCCTTCTCTGCAAAGGATAAGGCTGGAATCTGCGAACATTCTTTATGAACTAACCTCTCTTGTGCCATGGAGGCTAGCCCATGTCTGCATAGCCATGTCTGTCTGCAGACATCTATCCATCTTCCTGCTGCTGACATCTCTTGAGTTGTGAACATCCATTTTCAGGTCTCCAGTCTCTGATCTATGCTTAGAAATCTGTGACAAAGCAAGGTACCTCTCAATTTCCCTTCCTTCGCAGCAGCCATTACCAGTTTCTGGGAGTCAGGGGGTAGTGATGGGAGAAGACTGGACTCAAGACTGTACTTGCCTTTCTCCAGGACTCAGTTACATTCTCGTGATAGGGGTTCTAAATAACGTGAAAACACAATGTTTTAGCTTAAGGTCTACCTCCTCCATGCAGCCTTCCCTGACTACCCCAGCCCTTCCAGATTCTCTCTGCCTCAGTTTCCCTATAGTACTTGGGGCTCCCACCACAATAACTTACCACTTCATTATATGCTTATGTTGTTTATGGTTTCATAGCTAGTCTTTTCCCCCACATAGATGAAGATCTGTCTGAAGGCAGGATAATGTCTTAGCTTGATTTTCTGTCTTCCAGAGCCCCTAGTGTGGTGCTGAGCACATGGCAGGGATGGAGAAATACTTATTAATTACTCAGAAGTAAAAAACACACCAATGATATTTGGACACAGCCCTTCATCCTAAAATTCAAGTAAGCAAAAGTGGAAACAAACAAAAGTCATAAAAAAGAATCTAAAAGGAGCTGGAAAGACCCAAAGATAATTTTCTCATGGGCAGAAAAATCTTCTTTATCAAACTCTCCAATATTTTGATGTATCTCTTATTTCATCAAGGTGCATACTCCTTCCAAAGAAGCAGAAGGTGAAGCATCCATATCTGCCCATCCTGGGTGACTCTTGTCCATGTTTTAGCTATGGGGGTTCACTCAGTGTGCAGGGGGACCTTCTTGGTATTTCACAGATAGCTCAAGGATGCCCAAAGAGCACATGGACTCTCCAACGGTTATAATAATCATAGTTAGCTTTTGTATAGAATTTTAAAGTTTACAAAGCACTTTACAAATGTGATCTCACTCGATCTTCACGACAACCCTGGGAGGCAGGTGCGATCATTATCCCCATTTTGAGAGGATAAAGCTGAGGCACAAAGTAGTTGAGTGACTTGCTCAGGGTCTCACAGCTAGTTAAGTGTCTGAGGCAGGATCTGAACTCACATCCTCCTGACTTGAAGTCTAGCATTCCATCTGCCATGATGCTGAGTTACCTGGTCCTTCCTTGCTTTTGCCATGTGACCACCTTATTTTTCATGAATATGTCTAATGACATCTTTTCTACCACTTTCCCTATGTCCTTCCTCATTGCTAATGGGTTGGAGCCTGCTCACACCCCGTGGCACCTCTCTGTTGCCTTTTGGACGAGCCCCGTCTTCACTCCTTTAGAGAAGACAGCTGTGCTCCATTTCTCAAAACCACAGGACATCATGGGAAGAATACTGGTAATTAGTAAGTTCAACAGGAAGGATGTGAAGGTGAAAGTTAAAGCTCTGCTTGAGAGAAGCCCATTGAAACTTTATTTTTGTTGATGATGAATTAAGTACTCTCTGCTGACAACTTTGAAATGAAAAGGAAGAATCATCTACCAATCTCCTTCTTGGTAAGCAGGGATAGACTTTCTCTCACCTGCCTGGTGTAATTGCATTGCTTCTTTAAGAGGTCCATAACTCTGCAGATGAATTGAACTGTCAGGTGTGCATTTAGGGGAATAAAAGGAACTCAGTGGGGAGCCAAATAGACACTGACGTGGGCCGGGAAGTCTTTTGGCACATGACGGATAACATAATTACACTCTGCCACGGGAAGCACCAATCACAGAAGGAACTTAATAGAAAGAGCCTTTAAGGAGAGTATTTAAGTATTTACAAGTGTGGAGGGAATGACTTGGCTTCATTTTTAATGGGCAAGATCCTTGTAGTCTGTCCTTATGCTTCCTTCATCTCTGTGAACCTGGTTAAGATTTAGGCATATTTGTTTCTGGGGTCTCAAGGAGGAAAGTGCAGGGTTAGTATTTGAAACAGATACAGATGTTCCCCTCTAAGGGACTGTCTTCAGTTCACACTACATGAGGATGCCATGTACTTGACGTACCAAGAAATTTTCCAGAGAGCCCTATACTTTTTTCAAAGTGTGAGAATTTGGAGATGGATGTCTTTTAATAGAGATTGATTTAGACCATTCACACTTAGAAAACAAAGCGGATGAAAAAATGCACACTGCTCAGCCTATGACAGAAGATTGGAGGAGAAGCCTGTTGAGATGGGCCATTGATAGATCTTGGATGCATACTGAAGTGGACTAGGCCTAGGACTGAGTAGGAATATAAGTTGGATCACAGTTGGGAAACCATGCCATGCTTTCAGTAAACCCAGATTGCTTGTTGTTTCAAAAGTTCATCTTTTTAACAGTGAGATTCTCTCAGTGATGCCATAGGTCTACAAGTCATGGAATATCATGATTTTTGGAAGAAAGGTCCCTATGGACGTAAGTAGACAACACTTTTCTATTTACCATACCCGATTGTGGTCAAAGAGCTTTCTATGGCAGGACATGAACAAAGGTCATTTAGGACGAAGTGTGACTGGATTATGATCTACATTGTGTCCCTGACCACTCACACAGATGAGATCATGGAGCTCCTGAAGACTTCAGGTATTGACTAAGTCTTCCTAATTGGCTATAGTGAGTGTCCAACAATGACATAGACAAGATGGGTGGCAGCCCAAGTGCTATGTTGCTATTCCCAAGCTTGGTTAAAAGAGCCAAAGGTTTCCAGAATGTTGAGTAAAATCTCTGAGGAGGATTTATGGAAGCATAGTATGGGCTAGAAAAAATCCTGGATTTGGAGTCAGAGGACCTGAATTCAAGTCCTAATTTTGCCACTTCCTGCCTGTGTGACCTTGGGCAAACTGATCCTCCTCTCGGGGCTTCAGTTTCCAACTCTGTAAAAGTAGGGGGGTTGGACAACATGGCCTCCGAGATCCCTCCAAGCCCTCAGTCTCTGATTCTTGGATGAGAATTGCACAGGATGAGAAGGCTTGGGAGCAATGTCATTTCCACGTTTCCTGAGTTCACAGCTCAATTCTGGCTACCCAAGGCCCAGGAGCAGGAGATGCCAACTGTTCTCCCCTGGGAGGGTGAGCCTGGGCTGGGGGAAGCTGCCTGTCCCACACACTAACAGAACTATTAGGCTAGAAGAAAAAAAACCAGGGCCCAGTGCCAATGGGGGAAGGCCAGGATGAGACTGACTTACTACAGAGCTGCACTGTATTTCTTTACTGAGGCACCTTCTTAGAAATGTGCAAACAAATATTGTTTTTCTCCAGTTTTTGCCTAGTACATCTTCCAGCCCATAAACGCCCCCTTTCTCTCCTTTCCACATTCCTTCCCATCTAGCAACTAAGAATGTTGAATGGAGTCTTGGTGGGAAGAAGCAGGGTGGGCAGGCAGAGGGTTGGGGGCAGAGAGGGGGAGACAAAATGAGTCTGGAGGAAAGTTTATATAGTGCTATAAGGTTCATAAACATCATTGCATTTTATCCTCAATGACCTTAGGAGTTAGGTGCTATTATTATCCCTCCCCTTTTATTTTTTAGCAGATAAGGAAACTGAGGTAGACAAACATCAAGTGACTTACCTAGGGTCACGCTGCTCATAAATATCTGAGGCTGAATCTGCATTCTGGTGTTCCTGGATGCCCGGTCCAGTGGGCATTCTATCCTCTATGCCACCTAGCTGCCTCTAAATGAATGCTCTTTCATTAGATTTAAGGTCCGCTAAGGTGGGGCCGTGGCATTTCTTTTTACTGACCTTGGCCACCATTCAGGCCAGCTCCTAACCTTCTACAACCCATTCAACAAGGGTCATTCAGCCTTTGCTTGAAGACCTCCAATGATGAGGATATCACTACCTCCTATCATTCTTCCTACCCAGACTAGGCCACCATTCAGGCCGGCTCCTAACCTTCTGTGACCCATCCAACAAGGGTCATCCAGCCTTTACTTGAAGACCTCCAATGATGAGGATCTCATTACCTCCTATCATTCCTGCTACCCAGACTAAGCCCCTATTGAAGGATCATAAGTTCAGAGATGGAAGGGGCCTCTGAAGCCTCTCATTTTGCTGAAATAGCTCCGATGTTTTTATGTAAGCCCGTGAGTGCTGTCAGAACCCTCTGAAATCAAGGCCCTCTAAATTAGGCACCTTCCAAATTCACCAAATTATGTGCAAAACTCTGATTACCCTACCCTAGTTATGGCTGCTTGGTATCAATGTTGTCCATTACATTTGACCTGAGACATCTGGTTTCTTAGTGTTGTCTCACTGATGGTGCCTCATACAAGGTGGGCAATAAACATTTGTTCAGTTGAAGGAGGGAGGGCAGTATGGTGGAGGGAGAGCAGGTTCAGAGTCCAAGGATCTTGGTTCAATTCCCTGTCCTGGGTGACCTTAGGCAAATCACTTGACCTTTCTGCCTCAGTTTCTTCATCTATAAGATCGGTAGTCTAGACAGCCACTAAGGTCCCTTGTAACTCTCAATCTATGATCCCATGATGGGTTGTATGTCCTTTGTCTGTATGCCAGCCTCTTTTGTGGCAAACATCATCCTTTCCTGTGTCACAACAGCTGGGAGGCAGCTGCCCTCCTGTGTCTCCATAGAAGGAGGGAACCTCACTCCTATATGTGGTTTTTCTTTAAGTCTTATTTTCTCAGCATCCTATTGATTATCTCTCCCTGACTCATAATGGACCCAAGGAAGGGAGCAGATTCTTAGTTACATAGACAGAGTCATCTTCCTTCCCAAACCCATTTGGCCTCCGCCCTCCGCAGGCATGTCCTGGCAATGAAATGTAGGTCAGCATTTTTAAAACACATAATTACCTACAATCAAAAGGCCCCTTTTCAGGTGGAAAGAGTTCTAGGGAAGCAAAGGGCAGGGGGAAAACTTGGGGATTGTGGGGAGGTGGGAAGGCATTGTACTGGTAACATTTCCAGAAAGCGGAGAAAAGATAATTTACAGGCAGGATCATTTCCCCAGCATCCCCGACATGCTTATTTTAAAAGTGTGATCCCTATGGTGAGCTCTCTGTCTTTTCTCTTGTCCCCTTGTAATCATCTCTTAGCAATTCAAGGGACTTGAAACCAGCAATCAGGGCTGACCATGCCCAACATCTGACATCACTGCAAAATGATCCTGACATGAAGAAACAGCTCAAGAACACACCAAGCTGAATCTTGATGCCTGTTCCACACCCCCCCCCCCCACCTGCATCTTGTGGCCAGTGCTTAGCTCAGTACCTGGCACATAGTAGGTGCTTAATCAATGTTCATCGATTGATGTTATAATTGGTTCATAAAGCATAGATTTGGGGTTTAAAAGGACCTCAGAGGCCATCTAGTCCAAAGCCATCATTTTACAGATGAAGATTCTGAGGCTCAGTTGCCTAAGGTCACACAAGTAGCAGGGGTCACTGTGCTTCCACATCCCACCCCAACCCCCAAATATCTGTTGTATCCCTGTGTTAGAATATAACATCTATGAAGAGAGGGGGCCCTCTCCCATTTGTAGCACTTAGTGCAATGCTCTGTGTACAGTAGAAAAGCAGAGGGAGCTAGTGGAAGGTGTGACATCCTTGGAATTAAGAGAGCCCTGGTTTAAGCAGCCTCTTCCACCATCTAGGGGGCCCATGTGATGTCCCAAGCTGGCCTAGGAGAGAAAACACACACACATACACACAAACACACACACACATACGCACACGTCAGCAGTAGACAGCCATAGCTTTGGCTAAATTGCCACCACTTTGCTCAACAAAAATATTGTACTGAGCATTGTACAGTCATCCCCTGTCCATCCAGTGTAGACAGAATGCAGCATACACCCAGATAAGTATGATATGAGAGATGGAGGGGTGGTGGGGCAGAGGAATTCTAGACAAAGTTCTCCAGGTAAAACTGGAGTAGGAGAAAATCTTTTCTCTTTGGTGGGGTCCAGGGGATGAGATTAGAGAAGGAGATCAGGGAAGGCTTCGTGCCACAGGGAGAGAAGAAGAATCCAGGAAGGCAGAGAGGAGGAAGGGGAACATTTAGCCATGGGGGCAATGGCAGTGAATATTGAAGTCTGAGGCCCAGGATCTCTTAGCCCCCTCACAGAGGCTTACTGGCCTCCAAGTGTCTAAACCTGAGTGTTTAAATGAGAAGAAGAACTCACGGAAGGATGGAGACCAGGGTGAAAGGCACCCTGCCTTGGGCGCCTCGGAGGGAGCAGCCTATGAAGGGCTGTTCCCATGCGTGGAAATTCAGAACAGAATGAAGAATAGGAGAATTTGGTCAAGAGCCACATTTGAGAAACTGTGCCGCTTCCAGGCAGATTTTGTTATGAGTGCCAACAGTCTCCCTGGGAGTTCAGGGAGGCAATTATCCTTCTGCTTAGGAATAATCGTGCAGAAGCCGCCATCTCATGCTCACCTTCATATGGCGCACACACATCCCCCGCTCCTCTCGGAGCATAATTAACACCGAGCCATCCAGGAGGACAACATTTCAAAATCTTTTTTGGCTAATTACTAGCACATTATTATTTTATCTTGTCTGAATTATTTACAAGGGAAGGAAGCAGTTTGGAGAGGAGGGGAGATGACGCAGGAGGGCAGCTCTGCTTACATTGATCCTACCAGGAGCAAAGAGAGCAAACCTATTAAGAAGAAAAATCACTTCCTTTTCTGCCTTTCACCCCCCCCCCCCATAAATAAATAATGCATTGGAGAGATCTGGGGGATAAGGAGGGTAGAGGCTAGCAACCAGGTTGGGGCAGGGGTTGCTTTCCCAGAGTCTCTAGCCTTTATATAATATCTTAAGGCTTGCAAAAACCCTTTCTCTAACCCCAACTCAACTTTCTAATTTATTAAGTTGTCTGATCTTGATAATAATCCTGTGAAATACGTGCTGTTATTATCCGCATTTTACTGGTGAGGAAAACGACTTGCCTAAGGTCAAGTAAGCTGCATTTGAACTCAGGCTTTCTTGACCCCCAAGTTTAGCACTTTACCTACTATGCCATCTGGCACTTACTAAATGCCTACTCTGTACCCATTTTGGGCTATAGGTGCCTGGTTTGCTCTCATGGGATTCAGGAAAGTACAACCTTTTGGATGGCGGAGACCTTGTATCTTCAAGACCACCTTTCTAATACCAGTGAAGCAGCTGTATTGGGGTGAGCTTTGGAATACACATTTCCAAAGAAGTACGAATCCATATGGAGAGGCTCAGAGTGGGGGCGGGGAACAGGATGCGTCCCTTCAACAAAGAGAGGAGTGAAAGGAGTTATCAGGACAATGTGTGATGGGAAGAGACGTGGCCAGGGTGAGGGATGACAGGTGGACCACCCATCACTGGCTTCCCCATGCCAGGAAGGGCTCCTGCTGGATAGCTGGGCCCCCTGTGGAGAACTTAGGGAGGCCCTGGACTAGAATGGCACAGGGAGGGCAGGCCTGGAGCACTGTGACCTACATGGCTGGAAGAAGCAACTAGACCAAGGAGATCATGTTTCCATTGGAGCATTTGGGTTTTTGTACTTCCTCAGGACCTAGGACAGCTCCTGATACATAGTAGGTACTTAATAAGTGTTTTAAAAATGGAATTGTATCCCCAGTATTGCTGAATGATGAGTGCTATTCATTGGATTGAAATCTGATTAAGAGGAGGTGGATTTTTCTAGAGTGAGCTTGTAGAGCTCGGAAATCAGAGAGATGGTTTCTCATCCCGTGTTACCATGGATTTGCAGGAATGTAGTGGATAGAGAATTGGACTCAGATTCAAATCCTGCCACGGACATTCGCTTTGTGACCCTGAGCAATAATAATAATATCTGGTGCCTTAAGATTCACAAATCACTTTACAAATATCGCATTTGATCCTCAGAGCAAGCCTGAGAGGCGGGTGCTCTCTTATCTCTATTTTACAGATGGGGAAACTGAGGCAAACAGCAGTTAAGTGACTTGCCAAGGGTCAACTAGCTAGAAAGTGTCTGGGGCTGGATTTGAACTCAGGTCTTCTTGGCTCCAATCCCGGCACCCTATCCACTGCACCCCCTAATTGAGAGCTACTTAGAGAATGGAGAAGTTAAATTCATCAGTCAACATTTACCAATGTGCCAGGCACTGTGGTTACAAAGAAAAATCAAAATAATACCTTCCTTGGAGGAGTTTCCATTTGTGTGTGTGTGTGTGTGTGTGTGTGTGTGTGTGTGTGTGGAGACCCTCTGTGAACACAGATAAGTGAATCCAAAATATTTGCTAGGCAATTGGTTGAGTTTTGGCTTTGCTTCTTTTCTGTCTTGCTTCCTTGGTGGTTTTGCTAGGAAAAAGCAGGAGTCAAAGATCTGAAAAGTTCCCAGGCTGGATTGCTAATCTTTGAATAATAAATAATGGACCACAGATGGATTTCCCCAAAGTCTAGTTGATGAGGCATGCCAGACAAACATTCTTCTTCCAAGACCAAAGGTCATGCAACTCAATTCAGTTTGGTGTCCATATTGACACAGGCAGTTGTGAGAAGGGTTTTTAATTTCACTCCACCTCCCCCCAAACGTAGTAACTTTCTTGGAGACCCTGAAATCTATTCACTTGAATAGAAAATAAAATAAACAAATTCTTAGTCCAAGTACCTCGTTCTCAGCTTGGAGGGGTATGATCTAGGGGATAAGGTTCTGACTTCAAGTCAAGAAGCCATGGGTTCAAATGTCACCTTTGACATTTCTGTGTGACCATGCGCAAGTTGCCATTTCTCAGCCTCAGTTTCCTCATGTGTAAAATAATAAGGTTGGACTAGATCTCTTCTAAGACCACCTCCAGCTCTAAATCTATGAGTTTATAAGTAGCCAATGATGGATGCCCAACATGGACACGCAGAGTTACTAGGGAGAATACTGAATGTTTCCAATTCTGCTCAGGATGGTTAAAATATGACATATTAATACTTTCATGAGACAAATGGTTACTGATTTTTTTCTCAAGAGAATGTCAGCAGAAATGAAGAGCCATTCATGAAATTATACCTCTGAATCGATAAAGCTATGGATTTTTTTAGTCCAAATTATTTATATTGGCTACATGGAACTTTCATGACTCAACCATCCACTTTCCTTTGGTTGTATAGACATGTGGACAGAAGCATGAATGGAGGAGATTAGTGGTGCTTTTAGAAGTCCTTGCATGGAATCTTAAATCTGTCCTTAAAATCAGTTATTTATTTAGGGATAAGAAATCCATGTTTATGCAATCATCCCTATGGCCCTCCTGTGTGAGCATGCAATTAGGATGCTGAACCATTTCAAATCTGATGACCACAATTTAGGGGCCAAGTTATCACCTATTTCATAAATCAGAGCCCATGTTTGAGTGGTTACCATGGTAATCCAAGGCATGAAAACAAGACCAAAAGAGCTTTGAGCCGTATCAAGGATTCAGGAGGGGCCCTGTGGCCTTGGATCAAAGAAACATCCTGTTTTTATTTCCACCAATCTTTGATCTCCTTTGAAATCCTCCCTATGTTATTTTAATGCATTTAAAACATGATTATGAAAAGAAGCCCACAGTCTTCACCAGACACTCCTAAAGGGGATCTATGACACACAAAAAGCTTTGTGGAGATTTGACTCCATTCCTTAATCAGGTACCCAAAACAGCTAGCAGACCCATTTGACTGGAACAGAATAGGAACAGAATGAAGTAAGTAGAAAAGTAGTTGGCTGTCAAAATGCAATGGGTTTTAAATGCCAACTTGAGGATTTTGAATTTTATTTTAGAGGTAACAGGGAGTCATTAAAGTTGTTTCAAGTATGGAAAGTGACATGGTTGGGTCTGATCATCAGAATCTCTCTCTCTGATCTTACAGTTCTTAGGCTACAACCAGAGGCGATAAAGCAATGGAAAATCCTCAAAGAGAGCTTATGACATCTTTTGTGAAGATAAAGGCTATATACTAATCTCATTTTCAACAAATTATCAATATTTTTGTTCAGAAGCAATTTTTAACAGGTGGATGGTGTAAGCATAAGATCAAGCTGGGTGTTCACGTTCACCAGGTCTATAGGGTACCAAAGGGAAAACTTGGACATATTCTGCCAGAGAATGGGACAAAGGGAGAGCAGCTGCAGGCACCATGGCATACAGAAGGCATGACAGTGGGCTTAGCCACTTGAGCCCTTGCTAATTACATATTTTGGATTCCATAGGTAGTTTAAAAAGTCCTCAGTCAAAACTATGACACCAAGCTTGGAATTTAAATTGGTTTCAGGTCTATGATGTCTTTACATGTCACCTAACCACCCAATTAATGGTCAGGTTTCTGTGCTGTTTTTTTTGAGGGAGAGTTGGTGGAATGGGAATGATGTCTTGCAGTTCTAAAGGACAAGGGATTTAGGCAAAGGAATGTCTGCCTAAAATAGAAAAGTAAGTTGGGAAAGTATAGTTTAAGTCCAAATGTCTCCCCAGAGATCCGCAGAAGTGTCTGTTTACTGCCAAGACACCCAGCAAAATAATCATGGAAATCAAGGGGCCCCTAAAGTAAAGCAAGGAGTGAAGGGAACATTAGAAGTTGCAAAGAGAAAGATCAGATTCTCATGCTGTTCACTATCTAAAAACCACACCGTCTTCTCCAGGTTGGATGGACGCTGTCCTTAGTACTGAAAACAATGGCTCACACTTAGGTAGTACTTTAAGGATCATCATATAGAGTTTGAAGGGGACTTAGAAGCCATTGTCTCACCCATTCTTATTTTGCAGATGAGGAAACTGAGGCAAATGACTTGCCAGGCTTCACAGCTCATCAGTGTCTGAGGCAGGATCTGAATCCAGGTATTCCTGGCTCCAGGCTCAGCACTCTACCCACTCCACCATGCTACCTCATTTAGGGTTACAAAACACTTTCCTCACAATAGCTATGATATACATATACAACAAGGGTTATTGTGTTCATTTTAAAGTTGAGGAAACTGAGACAAGTTATATGACTTGCTTAGGACCACACAGCTAAGTACGTGTTAGATCCAGGCTGTGGAGCCAGGAGAGGAGTCCGATTTGGAGAGGGAGAATATAAATAGGGACAACACCAGCAACAAAGCAGGAAAAATTGAGAATTGCCCATTTTTTGAGAAATCATAGTATTTCATTCCTCAGTGAGTGTGTCATCATGCATTAGGGACTTAGTTGGAATCTAGATGGCTGAGAAAGAAATGGAATGAGGGGAGAAGTGTCCATTCAATTCCACAGACATTTATTTATCAACATCAATATTTATTACTTATTTAGTATGTACAAGACACTAGGGCTACAGAGTTAGTTTGAATGAGGCATGATCCCTGACCTCAGCCAGTCTTCTTGTACATGGCCCAATGGGAAGAAGTAGGAGCAATGATGGGAAGTTTCAGAAAGACAGATTTAAACTTGATGTTGGGAAAATCCACCCACCCATCAGAGTGGTCCACAAGTGGGCAGGGGCCACCATAGGGAGCAGTGGGTTCCTTCTTTCTGGAGGTCTTTTGCGGAAGCTGGATATCTACCTTAGGGGGATAAAGGACAGTTAGATAGTCAAATATTTGGCCAATAAACATTTATTAAGCACCTACTATTTGCTAGGTACATTTTGAAGGTGCAAAGAAATGCAGAAGACAGTTCCTGCCCTCAAAGCACTCACAATTTAATGGAAGTCTAATGGGAAAATCTAGGCAACCACCTATGTACAAACAAGATATAAGAAGGAGAAATAGGAAATAATAAACAGAAGGAATAAAGGTACAGGTTGGATGAGATGGCATCTGAAGTCTCACTCTGAGACTTGGTGCTTCTGTCCTCACCTGAGCTCTGATCCAACAATCTTTTCACTCCCTCTCCATTAAAATAATTTGAATACAAGAAATAATGTGAAAGAGTGATGAGAGAGATAATATTGAGCTCTTAGTTCAGAGGAGGGAGAGATCACCTTCTGGTCCAGTCATCTTAGAGGACTTCATGGGTGAGATCACATGGGCTGGGCTTGCAGATTAGGGAGAAGGCAGAACCTAATAATCCATTTGGGGCTTTGGAGATAGAAGGTTGGGCCTTGAATGGCATCCAGAAGGGCAATATTTTGGGGCCTGGTCTGTCACTTGGTCTGTATCTTTCTTAAGGACCTTATAATTTTGTGCCTTATATATCCGAACAGTCCCTATTACCCAGCAGAAATGGTATAAAGGACATCATTGAGGAAATGTAGGATCAGAAAAGGAGGTGGGTGGGTCATGCCATGAGCTGTGAGCATTGGCCATCCTGCCCGGGACCCACAAAAATTCTAACTGTCCAGAGGAAAGCCACCAGCACTTGAGGTTCACCCTCTATCTAGGAGGATATGGATGATAACTCAAGAATTTCACAGGATGGGAAAATGTGGATGAGTTGCCCCTTTGGAGAGAAGATCCTTCCCCCCTCCCCAGGGTCCTTTGAAACATAAAAAAAAATTAGAATTATTTACGTGCTTTGCCGCCTACCTCGAGGGCAGACTCAGCTTTCTCATTCTTTGCTCTCTCCTTAGTACCTTGAAGGCAATCAGCATAGCAGATAGTGGTGAACTTAATTGTTGGTATTGAATGGTGACCAGAGTGCTAACTGTGGAATCAGGAAGACCCAGATTCAAATCCTATGTCTATCATGTGGCCACCTTGGCTAAGTTGCTAAACAGTTTAGTGCCCCAAGCAAGTCTTTAAGACCTTAAGTTACTTTTAGTAACTTTAAGTTACATTTTCCAAGTCACTTCACACCAGATAGGTACATGTTGATGGAGCCACAGGTCTGGACACATATACAGAAAAATAGAGTGTGCTGGATATAGAGCACTGGACTTGAAGTTCAGAAAGGATGGGTTTTAATCTTGCCTCAGGTGCTTCCTAGCTGTGTGACTCTGGGCAAGTCACCTACTCCCTCTGAGCCTCAGTTTCCTCATCTGTAAAATGAACTATAGGACTTACCTCACATGTATGTAACCTGCTTTTTGAATATTATTATTAGTGTTAGCATTATCATCATTGTGACATAGATTCATATTTTATAGCTCTGGGTTATTCAAGACCTGAGCTACTTCTTCTTCCTCTACAAGATCCTTTCTTGACCATCTCAGTTCTCCCACCTGCACAATGCCTTCATCTGCGTTGTGCTCCGGGCCAGACAAAGGGGAGACTGAGCAGTTATTGGCTTCATTCAGGCAGTGTTGACAGGTCCTGTAGATGCTGGGCATCCCTTTTTGTATGGTACCTGGCACAATATAATAATGCCTCATAATCATTTTCTGAAGAGATGCTGGCGACAAGTTGCTTGAATGTAGATGGAGACAAAGAATGTGGGGAGAAGGGAATCAACAGTGAACAAGGACTGGCAGAGACAAGATGGGGGGTTCACATTTTGGGTGAGCAAAGGTTTCTTGCATTTTGGGGGGCATCAGACATGGGACCCAGAGAAATATCATGCTTTATTTGCACTAGAGTTTGCAAATACTCTTCATGTTAGACAGATGCATAGTTGTATCTAATCAGGATCATGAGATCATAGAATTACATGTTTAAGGGACTTTAGTGGCCATCAAATCCAACCCCAAATCCAACCAATTTTCACATGGGTGAACTGAGGCAAACAGAGCATAAGGGACTTGTTCCAATTCATACAGCTAGTATGTGTCCGAGGTGGGACAGCTAGGTGGCACCAAAGTTTGTAGAGCACCGGATCTGAGGTCAGGAAGACTTCTTTTCCTGAGTTCAAATCTGGCCTCAGACACTTACTAGCTGTGTGACCCTGGGCAAGCCACTTCACCCTGTTTGCCTTAGTTTCCTCATTTATAAAAAGAGCTGGAGAAGAAAATGGCAAATCACTCCAGTATCTTTGCCAAGAAACCCCAAATAGAGTCACGAAGAGCTGGACAGGACTGAGATGACTGAACTATTAATCTGCTTGGAAAGAGGTCTTCAGAACATGACTCAGGGATCTCTTTTGCCTTGGGCCATTTAATGTTTTTGTCAGTGACTTGTCTAAGGACAAATATGGAATTCTAATGAAATTCTCAGGTGACACAAAGCTTAGAGGGATAGCTAACTTGTCTGATGACAGAGACAGAATCCCATAAGTTTGGGCAGGATAGAACTTTGGACCAAATCTCATATGATGGAACTTAACAGGGGTAAATTTCTGTCTTATCTGGGTCTAAAAGCCAATCTCACAAGATCGGATGCTTTATTACAACTTGTTAGTGAGATAACTGAAAGTCACAGGACCATAGATTGATGGTCTAGTCTACCCTTCTCATTGGACAGTTGAGGAAACTGAGGCCCAACAAGTTTAAAAGACCTGCCCAAGCTCACTCAGGTAGTGGACGTAGAGGAAGAATTTGAAACTGTCCCCTCTAACTGAAGTCAATGTTATTTTCTATCACCATGCTGCCTCTTCAGTGTTTGCAAGGATGGGTTTGCCCATGAATACCTTGGACTTTATTCTGTAGCCAAAGGGGAGATCTCATCACTTCTAGGAAGGCAGAGGTAGTGGCAATGTGTGCGGGAGAGTAGCACTTTTGAAAGCTTCCTCTGGCAGCAGAATTAGCAGGAGGACATGGGACAGTCTAGGAGCATGTGGCTGTCTACACTGAGAAGTAGGCAGCCCAGCAGGATTTGGACTAAGGTCACGCCAGCCATGGAGAGTAAGAAGATGCTAAGAAAGTTGAGGTGGCTGTGCATCTCATTTTTCTTCATGAAGGTCTAGTATAGCACAGGTTGGTGTCTCCTACATGACTTCTTTCTAGATCCTCTCATCCTTTATTCTATCTCCTTCTTGAAATGAGCTTGTATTACTTCTTGTTTACCCATCTGTGTATGTTTGTAGAATGGTAGCTTCTTGGGGGCAGGGATTGTTTTGTCATTGTCTTTATATCTCCAGCACCCAACACACTGTCCAGTACATAAGAGGCAGCATGGTAAATACTTGATGAATGGAAATGAATGATGGCATCTTTGCAATTTTGTAGTTTTTGGAAACCTCAATACATGTGTCAGTTTTGAGTCTGAAACTCGGGAGAAAATGATCATTCCTCATAGGGTCACTAAGATGAATGGCCAGTGGTTTCCTCCTTTTTGGAGACTATGCCCAATATCTGTGTGGTAGCTGAGCCAGCTTCAGCCTACTAAGCAAAAGGAATATAGGAATGTGTGTCATACTGATGCTATCATTCTTTGCCAGGGAGTTCTGGAAGATGTGAATTCAAATCCAACTTCTGGTACTTGTGTGGCCTTAGGTAAACTACTTAACTTCTCTGGGCTATGGTTTCCTCGTCTACAAAATGAGGATGTTTAATCTGGGATCTTTTCCTGCTTTTCCTGCTCTGAATCTGTGCTGCTTAGGTGATTACTCCAGGTCCCGTGAAGAGACCAGTTTGGCTGGAGTGGAGAATTCTCAGAAGGGACCAGTGGGAGATAAGTTTGATGGCCATAAATGGCAGGACCATCATCACATGAAGGGATTCCAGTCCTTGCCAGGGACATAACCAAATGTATGGGAATTATGGGGCAGAATTGTGCTAGAATCAGCCATAATGTTTCGAGACTCTCATCCATGAAGCCAACTCTTTTAAGAGATTAGCTCTGAATACCTTTAATCTGGCCATATAGTGAGTTAGTTGGCATTGCAAGGCAGTGAGGTGTGAATTCAAATCCTGGCTCTAAAGCAAATTAGCTGCATGGCCACAAGTAAGTCATTTAACCATGCTAAGCTGCCGTTTCCTTATCGGTAAGATGGAGATAATGATACTTGCCTAACCTTCCTCACAGGATTCATGTGAGAAAAATGTTTATAAACTTCAAATATATGTGAATTAGAGTGTTAACATTGGGAAGGTTCTCGGAGTCCCCCTTGTCCAAGCTATCATAGACCAAGAATTCTCGCTACAGCACCTTCAAAAAACAACTCTCTCACCTAGATTAGATAAAACATTTATTAAGCACTTACTGATGCCAGACACTGTGTTAAGTGCTGAGAGAACAAACACAAGCAAGTTCAATTCAACTCAACAAACATTTATTAAGTGCCTACTACATGTCAGACACTGTGCTAAGCACTGGACATACAAAAAGAGGCAAAAGACAGTTCCTGCCCTCAAAGAGTTTACAACCTAATGGTGAAGATAGCACAAAAAGGGAACTGAAAGCAGGGGTTGGTGTTGGAAAATAGGTAGGCATTCTTTTGCAAGGACAAGTGGAAAGTCCAGAAAATCAGGAGTGGAACCAGGCTAGGAATGTGCATGGCTGGTCTGGCACTTCCTCAAATGGAAGTTCTGGGAAATAACTCACCAATCAGAGGATAGAGCTGTCTTGGAGGACTTCCAAGTGAGAGGGAGTGTGTTACCTTCTGATATAGCACTTTCTATTGTCAGACAGTTCTCATGGTGACAGAAGTATAACTAGGCTGGGGTGATCAGGGCTTTCTCCCAGGGCACTGAAATGTAGAAGGTACAAAAATATATGCCAAGTGAGTTCCCTTCTCCCCAGGCTTTCACTTTCTTGGGGTCTCCCCAACAAGGTCAGAGTTGGGATCTCCCTTTCCCATGATTCATTTGAGGGTATGTTTTGTACTACTTGCCCTAAGAAAATAAAATTGGCAGTCCCCATTCTGAATGGTGAGACAATTTCTCCTCATTTCCAGCTTAATTCTGACATCCTTCAGAATCTCTCCTGTGGCTCTTTGTTGCACCCTCTGGGATAGTGGTTGAATACATTGACATTTTCTGTTGGAGCCCCACATTCCTACTTTTCTCGGGAGTCAGACACCCACCCCCAACAGGCCACAGAACCTTCCTACCAAGTTTTTTGACCATTAACTGCAATGCTAAGAGCCCTTTCTAGTTAAGTAACAAGGAGTTTCCCACTTGGAAAGAAACTCTTTCCAAGTCAGTTCAGCTTATTGTCATTCTTTGCAGGTGTATGGTGAGAACTACAGATCTCCTTATTTCCACTGCAAAATTTAATCAGGAGTGGATAATGGGAATATATCTGCCCTATAATGAATTTCAAGTATTGTTACCCGCAGACAACTGTCAGGGCTTGAATTCCTGGTGTATACAATTTGTAATTGAAAATTCTTATGTTTCGGTTTTGCCTGCCATTTTTCTGATTCCATTCAGAGGACTCTTATTCACATAATGGCTCATCTATCTGACTATCAAACTTCTGACCCAATGGCCAAAGTAATACGTGGATATGGTCGGAAATACAAATTTCTCCTTATGTTGGAAAGTCTTGTGCTCCTAGTAAACCTGAATCTGTTTGCAATTATGTGTCCTTCCTGCCCACCCACGTTACTCTGCACTCCCTTTGTACGTATTGTGTGTTGGCTTTATGTGCATGTAAGCTCCGCAAGGGCAGGATCTGTTTTTCATTTTTGTGTTTAAATTTCCTCGAATGCAATAAATGCTCCATAAATGTCTCTTGAATGAATGTATGAAGTCTAGGAAGAAAGCTCACTTTATGTCATAGTCAATAAGTACTTATTAAATACTTATTAAGCTAGGAAACATGGATACAAAGACAAAAATAAAACAATCTTGCCCTCAAGGAGCTTAAATTCTGTTGGAAAAGTAACATGTACCTCCATGGATATATAGAAAGATGCTCAGTATTTAGTACAGTGCCTGACATATCATAGGTGCTTAATCAATTCTCCTTTGGGGAGGGGAAGGCATTAGCAGATAAGGGAATCAGGAGAGGCTTCATTGAGAAGGTGGCACAAGATTTGAGTAATGAAGGAAAGTAGAGATTCTAAGAAGTAGAGAAGAGGAGAGTGCATTCTAGGCACTGTGAGAAGCCAATGCAAAGATATGGAGGCATGGAGGAATGGAGGAACAGTAAGAAGTCCTGTTTGAATGGACCATAGTAAACAGAGCAGAACACCCAAGGATGCTATGACTGATAGGATTTTTAAGTTGATTTCTGACTAGATCTTCTTAGCTGTGTGTGACTGGAAATATTAGAGGGTGTGTGTGTGTGTGTGTGTGTGTGTGTGTAAGGACTGGAAACATGACATTTTTTTCTAAAGGAAACTTAGCCCTCCTCACAGTCATCTAGGGGAATTTTCTGACTCCCTCTGCAACATCCCATAGCCTCATAATAACATTTACCTTTTTCTTCCTCTTTCTAGACTTTAAAAAATTCTTAGGTTTGTGGATATCTTTAGTTTTTATATCACCTTCATTTCTGAATATATCCCTCTATCCTCCCCTTCTTAGGAAATCATCCTTTGTAACAACGATCAAAAAAGAAAAGGGGAGAAACAAGTCCGCAAGAATGACCAGTATACCAACTGTGTCTGACAGCATATGCAATATTCCCCACCCATAGTCTCCCACCTCTGCAAAGGATGGAGGGAGGCGCATTTTCTCAACTCTTGTCGAGGCCAAGCTTGGTCATTACAATGACCCACCTGCTGGCTTTTTAATATCACAACATCCCAATGAGATGGCCCACTGCAGGAAGAAGGGTGTCGATACCAGAGAATGGCACGAACTGGGTTGGACGGTTTCATTTCCATGCCCTTATCAGACATATTTACTTCTCAGCTATTTCCTTAAGCGGAATTGACTGGACCATAATTGCCTATTTCTTTGGTCCATTGGCTGTTAACCTTGAAGTGACTAGGGTAAAGCTGATGGGGCCTTCTCTGTCAGGCCTGACCTCTCTCTCTGCTGGAGAGGGCGCTACCATGACAACGGCGACAGATGTCACCTAAGCAACGCGCACCCCAGAAAGACTCCTGGATGGAGAAAATCGATCTCGTAATGGTGCCACCGAGCACATTCACTGAACTGCCAAGTGTTCTAGGCTTAATCATTTATTTCATCTCACAGAGAGGAGAAAACAGAAAAAAATTGAAATGAATTTGACCTCTGTCTTCTGAGTGACTCTGGCGCCGGCGCCTACTTCGAGCAAGTACCGCTTATGAATTTTAAAAAATTACATTAGGAATAACATTTTGAAGTGAAATGACTCTTGTAATGCCAGCCCTCCAGAAACATGTTATTTCAAATGTCAGACACATAATAGTCATTTGCTATTTTCTGTGTATGTCCAGGGGGTTATCTCTATCTAGGTTTCGTTTCAAGCAAATGATTAGCAAGAAACAGGGAATGCAGAAGGTGGCAGACATCGAGGTGTGTGGTTGCTTCTTCCTCCCTCCTTAGCGTCGGGTGGCTGTCTCATCATGGGCTTGGGGGGAGGAATGATAAACAGACTTTCCCACTGACCACTTTGATCCCCTTGCCATTTCTCTGGCCATTAGGATGGGCTGCATTTTCTGTCTCTTGCTTTGGCAAGGAGGATTGTCTGGGTGGTGGTGAATTCTGTAGCAGCCTTACACAGAGCTAGAGAGGCCGTCAGTCAAGCTTTGATGTATCTTGTTCATTTAGGTTGACTTGCCCTATAAGTAAAGGATCATAGGAGAGGAAGCTCACCAGTCCTAGTGGTCAGAGAGCCACTCTGGTTCCTGATGCTGCTGGAGGTAGTGGCTGTAGACCTGGTTTCAAATACTACCTGAGTGATTCAGAGTGGGTCATTCCATGATTTTATTTACTTATACATTCGTTCATTTATTCAACAAGCATTTGAAAAAGTATCTACTATTTGCACCAGACACTGGGATAGGCCCTGGTTATAGTTAATCTTCCTGGGCCTTGACATACATGGCTTATGAGGTCCTTTACAGATTTAACAATGTTAAACAAGGAGCATAAGCTCTCTCAATCTCGGTTTCCTCTTCTGGAAAAGGAAAGGTTTGGATTAGATGATTTCTAAGCACCCTTCCATCTCTAAGGCTATGATCCTACACTGAAACATCTAGCCCCAGGACCCTGTATGCACTAGTGACCCTTTGTACCCACCTCCAAGAGAGATAGAAAACAAAACAATCTTCTCCCTTTGCCACCCCATCAAACCAACAAAAGCCTCTGAGAGACTTAAGACTGTAGACAAATCTTGATGATAACCTTGCCCATATAAATAAGTATCCCCAAACATGATTATAGAGGGAAGATCTCCTAAGATTTTCAATGCGATATGTCTGTCTCTTGTGCTGGGGGATACTTTATTGCATTTTTGCCCTCAAGTGAAGCTGACGGGAGCCAAGCTTGTAATTTAAATCAATAAGAACCCTTTACTATGGCCATAAAATTCTTGGCTAACCCTTTGAAGTGGCCACAGTTGAATGCACAGTGAACACAGCATAAATGTTCCTTAGAATGTATAGCATGAGGCCGCTGCTTGAGCAGCATTCAAAGGAACCAGGCTTCAGCACCTTCAGTGAATGATGGGAGAGTGTCCCAGCCTCTTTTGATCATTCCCATTCACTGTTCACGGTGCCATGAGAAGGCGCTATAAACAAAGCCCCTGAATGGGCACATCAGCCAGCTGCAGATGTCAGCCCTCCTCACTATCTCCCTGACAGCTTTCCTGGGATTCTGGACTGGGTTCTAAACCAATCATCCACATCGGATGTGCTGTGTGTGCCTTTACATGTCACCGACGGCAGCTGGGGGAAGCAGAACAAAGACTGTTTGTTCACAATCTGGAGGACTGTGGTTGGGTGCTGAGTCACAAACATGGTGGTTTGCTCATGGGCTCCTTGGAATGGGCTGTGTGGAAAACTGTCATCTGTCATTATGGCTTGACCTTTTTTTGGGGGAGGGGGTTGGAGTGAGCTGAGTGTTAACAGATGATCTCTGTCTTAGCTGGAATTCAGTATTAAATATGACAGCTCGCTTCTCCTTTCCTCCTTTGGGTTTCTTGGGAAACTAAATTCCCAAGCCTGCCTTCCCTGGAGCATAGATTTACAGCTGGAAGGGACCTGAGGCCAGCTAGACCAACCCCTTCATTTTATGGATGAGGAACTGAGGCCCTGGGAGCTTGAGGTCACGCAGGTCATAAGAGGCAAAGCAATGATGCCTCTGACTTCAATTCCATCATCCTTTCACTGGCCCAAAGCTGGTTCCTCTTCATGCCTCTGGAGGATCTTGAAGTGAGAGCAACACATGAATGAATACCTGAGCTTAACATTCAGTCTGGTGGTACAAATGCTTCCTAATACTGCTGTTGATAAGGGTAAAAATAGAGGATGGAGTTAATCCTACCAACGCTTTTGGTCCAGCTCCCCAAGGTTGTGGTCACTTTTGTGTAGATTCTATTCCAGAATCATATAGGTCTTTTTATCCAACCTGATCCTGACTTTCCAAGCGCATATGACTGGTACCAAGGATGATGGCATGAAAGAATACGGATGGCTTTATCCAAGTTATCATCACTAGAGAATGAACAAATAGAAGGAGGTGCTACTGTCAGTGGTCAGAGTCAACTTTTTATATGATTGATAACCCACGCCCCTCCCCCACTTAATACTATTTTTCCCAGTTACATGATAACCCACTTTTAATGTTATTTGACATTCCAATCTTCATCATGTTCTTCATATAAGATAAGATGCATTGATAAAGGAGGAAATGCATACTTAATAATCACATGGCAAGATTCTTAAATTCCCTAATAATCAGAGAAGTGCCCATCAAGAAAACATTTTGTATACAATAGAATGGAAAGAAATTGGGGAAAATGAACACATCTTATGGTGGCTAGACTGTAGCAAAGCAAGGCATTTAAGCATATTATTGGTAGGACTGGTGGGAACATTTTGAAGAGCAATATACCCCCATTTGATAGGTGAGGAAACTGAGGCACAGAGAACTTAAGTGATGTGTCCAGGATTGCCCAGCCAGTAAATGTCTGAGGCAGGATTTGAACTGAGGTCTTCCAGTGCTCCACCCACCATGCCATTGAGAGATCCTAATTTATCTTTTCCTTAATCCTACATGCAGAGGATTAGACTTTATTATTTACTGCCCTGCTTCAGCCTGCCATGAAAAGCCTGTTTTTTGACTGTGTATTGGGAACAAAAAGGACTGGGGGCCTGCCACAAGCCTCTCCCCACCCCAGGCCATCCTCCACACAGGTCCCAGACGGATTTTCCTTAAGTGGAGGTATATGTCACCTCTTGGATCAAGAAATGCCAGTGGCTTTCTCTCTTTGCCAAGATCAAATATAAAACCCTCTTTTTGTCATTTAAAAGCCTTTATTATTTCCTCCCCTGCCCTCATACCCATCTTCCCCCTAGTGACACTGGGCTCCCTGCTCTTCCTTACACAGCTCCGTCTCTAGCCTCTGGACATTTGCCATGGCTGTTCCCATGCTCGGGATGCTCTCCCTCCTCATCTCCACCTCTGGCTACTTTTCTGACTTCCTTCAAGGCCCAGCTAAAATCCCTCCTATTTCTAGTGCCTTCCTTTTATTGATCAGGCCCTATTTTTCCTGCAGATACCTTGTTTACATGTGGTTGTTGGTTTGCAGGCTGTCTATTGCATTAGACTGTGAGCTCCTTGAGAAAAGGGATTGTCTTATGCCTTTCTTTGTAAGCTCAGCCCTCAGCACAGTCCCTGGAATGTGGCAGGAGCTTCATAAATGCTCATTAACATGATTTGCTTCAGTCCCTGCTCCCTGGAGTGGCCCATTGAGAATGGAGAGAGCCAGATACTCTTTGGTCTGGAGTGCTCATCATCTCTGCCCTCCAGGAACCCTGGGGATCTGCAGAGAAGGATGGTTTGGCAAGGAAGATTGTGAGTGTGAATGTCCATACAAATGATTGGGAGAGTTTTGGGTTGTTAAGGGCTAGCCCAAGAAAGGGCATCCCTGGTTAGAGTGTATCTTCGTGGTCAATGGCACCATCTTGATACAACATCCTTTTTTGGTACTAGTGGGATGATCTGTGGAATATTCCCTACACAGATGCAGATAGCAACTCCTCTTTAACTTAACAGATCATCTTTGAGGATTTCTGTGGGCAAAAAATTCATCACCCAGAGGCCATCTTGGTGATGAGTTTCTGACCTTAGCAAGGTTGGTCCTCAGATAGACACTTAGTTTATCACCTGGCCCATACTTGAACCTTTTCCAGCTTGTTAGAACCTGCCTGTGCTTGTACTTACATAGCAGGGCCACTAGGAGCCCAAAGTCATCTCCATGGTGAGGCCTCAGAAGAGGACTTCAGAGGAGGCTAAGGGGGACATTTGCTTTTGGTCTGGACTTATTCTTTCTTCTGAACAAAGAATTTCTGGTGTGGAAATATCTTCTACTGATACAAATAGGCAACCCCGGAATAACTTCTGTTCTATGAGAAGGGAGGAGAATTACCCAGGGTCACACAGCCTCTACATTTGTGGTAGAGACCCAGATCTGCCTGACTCCAAGGCCAGCCTTTAATCAATCAATCAAGTAAACATTAATTAAGCACCTGCCATATGCCATGCACTGTGCTAAGCCTGGAGATACAAAGGTATGGAATATCTGCTCTCAAGGAATTTTAACTTTACATTCTTTTTCTTCTCCCTAGATTCCTTGCTGCTGCAGAGGCACCCTATGCTGCAGCACCCTCTCCCCTCTTTCCAGTTCTGGGACTATAATCAAGCCAATATTTTGATTGCTCCTGGAAAGGGTGTATTGATCTGTTTTCCTATGATTCTCCTCACCATCCCTGCAATTTTCCAATGCAAAATACTCCTCCTTTGGCCATAACTTTCCTAGATGTATTATCTCCTTCCTTTAGAATAAAAGTTTCCTGAGAGCAGGAACTGTCTTCAGCTATTGTATTTGTACCCCCAGTGCTTAGCAGTGTTTGGCACACAGTAGGTACTTAATAAATTCTCATTCAATTTGATTCAGTTATTTCATTCATTCATGCAAAGTAACTTTGGAGGGGAAGGCATCAGCTGCTGGAATATATAATATCTTCAATATAAATATATAAGCTGGATGTAGGTAGGTGGATGTGTCCTTGTCCAGAGGGGCCATTGTCTTTAGGTGAGGAGGAGTTATAAGTCTTCCAGGAGGTCCCTCCCTTCCCTCACTGTCTCCTTTCAGGGCTTAGTCAAATGCCTGGCACATAGTGAAAACTTAATAAATGTCCACTGATTCGACTTCTACTCCTCATTCTCCAATTTTCCATGTGTTCAGTTTCTTAGGAATGTGTGGTTCCTTTGGGATGTGAGCATGAACGTATCAAAACAATTTCATCGACTCTAGTTAGACATTGGTAGATAATAAACCCAAGATCTCTATTACAAGCTCCAAATGATTTATATGGAATTTATGATTTAATCTGGATCTCAGAGGTCCCTTCCAGCTCCAACATTCTATGGCTCTAATAGGAAAAGTTAGTTAACAATGAAAATGAGAGATGAGGGGGCTAATCAAATCCATCTCCTTGCCACAGGGAGATTGTTTTCTGTGGTGCAAGTGCTGGGTGTTTTTTTTTCTTCCTACAAATAGAAAGTGATGAGGCTTTCACTTCTTCCCTTAGGAAAATATTTCTCAGTTTAGAAATCTTACTATCTGGGCTCTTCCCCAGTGATTCAGGCTTAGTGTTCCTCATTTAATTTCATCCCAAGGCCAGTCTTTAGTGCTTTCAGTGATTAATCCACACCATAAAATCTCATTAATTCGGAAGCTACTAATTCAGGATTTCAGAGAAATAGACACCCTACATGTGATTATTCTTGAGTAAAACGATTGAAATAATGTTTCCTCTGAAACTATTCAGAGTTTTACTTGAAAGTAGGATCCAGTTTAAAAGCTGTACCTTTTCCAAACTAAAGTCTCTAGAAGTAAAATCTTCTTTCAATGCCAGGGCCTAGAAATCATGTTAAATTTGCTTCATTTTAAGTAATGCCATCCCTACCCTCTTTCGAGTCTGGTAAATTGACATCATTGTTTATCAGATTTTAAGCTCCTTGAGGGCAGAGACTGTCTTTTGCCTCGTTTTGTATCCCAAGCATTTAGCACAGGGTTTGGCACATAGTAGGTGCTTAATAAATGTTTATCAAATTCTAGTCTCTAGAGGAGGAGTGCGGTGGGATAAAATACCAAGAGGAATGACAGCTCCTGGTCTCAAGGAGCCTATAATTGAGTGGAGAAGATACCAGACAGAATGAAGTATGGATATATGTGTGTATGTGTGCATATATGGCACATATATACATATACGATATAAATATCACACACATATGTACAACATGTCTTCCCATGCTTCTCTGGGTTCACCACACTCATCATTTCTTACAGTGTGGTAATACTCCCCTAACATTTATATACCACAGGCTGTTTAGTCATTCCTTAACTGAAGACCATAAGCTCCTTATTCACATGCTTCTCTGTATGCAAAACCATGGAGTATAGGCACCTGGCAGCTCATGGGGGCATCTGGTCACTGTTGAAATGGAGATGCCAACTACTATCTGTGATGAAGGGCTACAGGACTGGTTGGCATTCTCTGTGGTTGCCCCAAGGACAAGCCTAGAGGATAGTTGGAGACTACTGTTAGTCTAGGTTAGCCTCACACACCAGAAGACCCCTTAGTGCAGGGACCCCTGGAACCTTCTGGGCAGTGTGGGGCATGACTGAGTGAGCTGAGGAAGGATGCAAGCTCTTTGAAGGCTGGCATCATTTTTTTTTAATCTAGTCTCCATCCCCTAAGGTAGTGCCTGGCAACAGAGGAGGTGCTTAATAAATGCTCATCCATGCTAGTTGGTGTCTGAGTTTTGACAGATAAATGACTTTGGGGGTTTTCTTACAACATTTTCTATGTAGAGGCCATTGAGGGACAGTACATAGGCTCACTGATTGGGAGCTGGAAGGGCATTTAGAGCTTAGCTAGTCCAGCCTCCTCATTTTACAGATGAGGGAACTCTCAGATCTAGAGAATGACTTGCCCAAGATCACACAACTAAAAAATGTCTGTGGCAGGTTTTGAATTCAAGTCTTCTTACTTCAAATCCAGTACTTTCCATTACACTCCAGTTAAGCAACTGCTGGAAGGAGGAAAATAGGGAGGTTAAACTTTTAGCTCTTCTGTCTTCTTCAGCTTTCTGCCCCCATACACACAGACACAGACACATACACATGCACACACACACATATATAGTACACGCATGCACACAATGTACACAGCACACATATACACACATGTAATACATGCATATACACATGCACACCCATGTACACAAATATGCCTAAAACTGTTCTGAGAAATACCAAAAGGGAAGGGGCAAAGAGAGTCCTTTCATCAGTGACTCTCCAGAGCTGAGAGCTGGAGGATTGGTCAGGAGCCTTGGGGGCTGACTATACCATTGTTATTCTATCATTTTCTCAGGTATTTATAGCCTTCTGATACCTGGATATTTTTATCATAACTACTCTGATCACGATTTGGCCAAGCCATGTGCATTTAATTCTTTGAATCTTTTCCCATCAGTCAATCTGTAGACTTCTTAATTATTTTTACAACATTTCTCTGAACTCCTTTCAATTTGCTGGCATCTCGTTTCTCGGGCAGCGAGGTACCAGAAATGACTGCAGCATTCTAGAGAGGAGGGATTAGCTCCCTGGCATGATGTAATGCCTCACCCGAGGAAGTTGGAAATCATAACAGCCATTTGGGCTGCCATTTGTATCCCCGGTTCCTATCAATTTGGTTGTCTCCATCAGCCTGGGCTTTCTCATTTACGGTGAAGGCTGGCGCATTGTTCAATGCCACAGTCAGTTATAGCCAGAGCACATTAAGCCACTGTATATTTGTTTATACATATTGTTGTTCAGTCATAAAAAGGAAATAGAGAAGAAAAAAAGAAAATGAGTAGAAATATACCTCTGGATTGGGGTCATGCCCAAGAGTAGTCTTCAGATGATGATATCGTGGGGATCTGAAGTCATTAGTCCATTTTTTTACGGGTGAGGAAATTGAAGTCAAGAGAAGTGAAATATCTGGCCCAAGGTCATCCAGGTAGGGTAAGAGCTAGGATTTGAACCTAGATTCTTCATTGTGTCCCATTGAACAAATCCCTTGCCTGTCGTCTTCACCAAGATTAAGTGGCAGACTTTGAGTGCAGATGCTTCCTGAGGGGTGTGCCTTGACCAATTGGAGGAGCTCACAAGGCAAGAATACTGGTCTGGGTCTGGGAAGCCCCTCTCCACAGAGAGTGTGGGTTCTCCCATTGGCTCATCCTTGGTTGAGGGGTCACAGGCAACTTTTGATTGCCTTTCAGTGGCTGGGATAACTCAATACGCTGAGATGCCTGGACTCAAGTGGACAGATTCCTGTCAGAGGAGGCAACCCTCTCTGCAGGCATTCAAAATGGTGACCACCTACCCCTATGCCTTTATGATGATTATTTTTGAGCTCTTTTGCCTTTTTTCCATTTCCCTTTTGCCTTTGTTCCTTTCCTCCTGAGTATTGAGGGAAGGAGGGTGGGGGAGAAAGGACAAGTTGATGGTGATTTGCAGCAGATGACCCTGGCAGAGGTATGCTTGTGCTGGCCAATGTAGCCTGAGAGCAGAGTCTCTGACAGGAGACTTTCTCAACCCATCATATGACAGGAGTTGAGCCACTGAGAGAGCTCCTCAAGATAAATGTGGCAGAAGTAGATGTATATTTAGGGAAGGGAATAAGCATTATTAAGCACCTACTATGTGCCAGGCACTGTACTAAAGACTTGTTTACAAATATTTTCTCATTCATTCCTCCCAACAACCCTGTGAAGGAGGTGCTTTTATTATCCCCATTTTACATTTGAGGAAACTGAGGCAAGCAGAGGTTAAGCGACTTGCCCAGAATCACATAGCTAGTATTGTCTGAGGCTGGATTTAACTAGCATTCTATCCTTTGTACTACATTGAATAGATAACTGTTCTTTACTTACATAACTTGAGAAAGGAGCTCATGGACAATTTTCTAAACCCAGTCTCCAAAGTGTGTGTGTTTGAATGGTGGGGGGAGGCAGAGGAGGAAGGGAGTACAAGAGGATTTTTATTTCCAAGGCAATATGATCCTAGAATCTAGCCTTCTAACCAGAGAAGAGAGCTTCTAGCTCCAGTCTTGAGGTTTGCCTCAGAGGTAGCCTCAAGGTTGAATGTACCCAAGTTTGAGAGTTCAGGGGTTTGGTTGGCTGGAGAAAGGAGAGGGCTTTCTGAGAAGTGAAGCCAATGTGATTCTTGTACCTGGAGAGCAAAGCTGTGCCATGGCAAGAGGATGGGGCTGGGACTTTGCCAGCCTTGTTCTCTTAGTAAGTGATTTAAGGAAAGGAGGTTGCCTTAAGAGCAGTCCCAAGAGATGTTTGTCTTCAAAGTAGGGTCCATACCACAGGGGGCATTGTGAGTCTTGGGGTGAGATTAGGAAATGTCTTTTTGCCCCGTTTGTATCCCTAGCACTTAGCACAATGACTGCCACATGGGTACTTAATAAATGCTTGTTGACTTGAATATATAAGACCCTGTGGGAAAGCTAGGCATCCACTGTGTTTTCCCTGTGTTCTGTCCCAGTCAGGCTGCATCCGGAGTGTTTTATTCAATTCTAGGTGTCGCACTTCAGTGCAGTTTTACTGATAAACTCAAGCTTGTCCAGAGAGAGTAACCAAGATGATAAGACTGGAAACAGTGCCATATGAAGGCTAGATAAAAGAACTAGGGATTTATCATGGAGGAGAGAAGACCCAGGGACAGCATGGTCACTCAATCAATCCATGTTTGGTAAGCACCTACTTTATTAAGCACTGTGCTAACTACTGGGGATACAAAAAGGCCAAAGATAGTCTTTACCTACAAGGAGCTTACAATCTAATAGGGGAAGACAACAAGCAAACAAACACATATATATGATGGCAAGCTATATACAAGAAAAAGTGGGAAAAATTAGCAGAGGAAAGGCACTGGAATTAAGAGAGAATGAGGAAAGGCTTCCAGAAAAAGATGGAATTTTATTTGAGACTTAACAGAAGCCAGGGAGGTATGTAGTCAGAGTGGAGGAAAGAGAACATTCCAGGCATGGGGGACAGCCAGAGAAAATGCCCAGAGCCAAGAGAGGGAGGGTCTTGTTCATGGAACAGCTAGGAGGCCAGTGTCATTGGATGGAAGAAGAAATGTCAGGGAGTAAGGTGTAAGAAGACTGGAAAGGTAGGAGGGGTCAGGTTACAAAGGGCCTTGAATGCCGGGCGCAGCATTTTGTATTTGATCATACAGGTTGGAAGCAGACAGGATTGAAACCCTAGCTCTTCTTGACTCTGCTGCCATTTCTCTTTCCACTTTACCACATTGCTTTCTATAATAAAAAACAATTCACATTTCTATAACACTCTAAGGTTTGCCACCTGCTTTGGCCACAGGGCAGCTAGGTGACGCTGGTGTCAGGAAGACTCATCTTACTGAGATCAAATCTGATCACATACACTAGCTGTGTGACCCTGGGCAAGTCACTTCACCCTGTTTGCCTCAGTTTCCTCATCTGTCAGATGAGCTGGAGAAGGAAATGGCAAATCACCCCACTATCTTTGCCAAGAAAACCCCAAATGGGGTCTCGAAGAATCAGATACATTTGAAAAAATGACTCAACAACCACTTCCTTACAGCAGTCCTGCGAGATAGTTAGGGTAATTATAACCATCCTATTTCACAGAAGAGTAAAGAGGCATCGGGAGGTTAAGTAGTTCGCCCACACCATAATGCTGACGAGGGTCTGAGGCAGGATTCACACTCGTGTCTTTTGACTCCAAGCCAGTTCTCTCTTCTGTACTTTATTGCCGCCCATTCTTAAATTATTTTACTTAGAGCTTAGGGAATCCGCTTCATTTTCTTCATGCTATTTCTCTGGTTTCCCAGACTCACCACAGCGTTCTGGGAGGTCAGCCTCCACCAAGAGGTGACACAGTAAGATGGGTTTTATGGTGTGCTGTTTTTGAAACAACCAAGGGCATCAGCTTAAATCTCTCCTTCCAGAGTGTTTTTGGGAGGAAGAAAACAAGCCCCCTGCCCCCACTATCGCCACCCAAGCCCCCACCCTCCAAATCACTGTCCCCTAGCTCTGCCAGAGCTGGGCTGGTGTTCTCTAACAATTCTCTGCCTTTTCCTCCCAGGACCATCCTCCTCCTGTATAATTTATAAAAGTGGGAACAACAGCAGAATTGTTCTCCTAATAGATTTTGAAGATTCCAATTTCCATTCTGCCACACAAGACTGAGAATCCACTTGTGTTCACTTATCTGTAGCTGTTCTTCATCCCCACACTGCATCAAAAATCAGGTTCAGGTGTAGGTTAAAAGCATGCATTTACCTCCCGAATATGGGACTTATTAAATATCTCTCCACAATTAACATCTCCGTATCAATAAGAATCATCATTAGGAGCTGTCAATCAGAGGCGGAATTTGGCTTCAGGGAAACAAAACAATTTAAATGATGGTGAACGCTCCCCCCTTCTTTTTTACATGCTTCTCCTTAAATTGGATAATTATGTGGCTTTTCATTAGATTTCTCTAAGCATAATAGATCACAATATTCACCCTTTGACCTTGGTGATGAATGTCTTGGGTGAAAACATGTGACAAGCAGTGTTCTGAGGAGTCAAATATGGAAAAACTAGGAGTCTCCTAGAATGAAAAGGGAAACAGGAGCGGAGGGGAGCTGCCTAAGGTACCTTTAGTCCCAGCTTTGGGTGCAGAGTAGCTGGGGTATGGCTTAGGAGATCAGACATTTGTCTGAAATTGATTTTCCAGTTGTAGGGCTGGCAAGTTCCATATGAGTCAACAATACCATGTTGGAGCCAGTCCAATCCAGTACAACAAAAGTTGTTTTTTACATTAAATTAAGAAGCATTTATTAAGTGCTTGCTCTATACCAAGCACTATACTAAGTACTGGGGAGACAAAAAAGGCAAAACATACTTTCCATCCTCACGGAGCTCACATCGGGACAGGGCACCTGATGTGCAAATAACCATGCACACACAAGATATATACAACATAATTAGAAGGGAACCTCAGAGGGATGGATAAAATTTATTAAGCCTATATTATATACAAAGGAAGCAGTGGGACTTAGTTGATAGAGAGCTGGTCTTAGAGCAGGGAAAGCTGGGTTCCTGTCCTACCCCTGCAAGAGAGTGGCTGCTTGACTCCAGGCAAATCATTTAATCTCTCAGTGCCTGAGCCACTCTCACTGAGACTGGAAGGGAGCTCCTTGAGAATCTTGGAGAGAAAGTTCTACTCTACCTGGGTAGAAATCCCTCAGTGGGATTTCTATATCGATGCAATCACAAGTCTGGTTCAAAAAATTCTGTACGAAACTCTGGAGATGCAAAGACGATACAAAAGCAGTCACCACACTCCTAGAGATGTTATTTTATTGTCCAAGAAAAGCTAGTAGGCTGGATGAGGAGGTGTGCCTGCTCACACCACACCTGGAGTAGTGTGACTAGTTCTGGGGGCCACCTTGGGAATCTAATGATAGAATGGAAGCTCATTGCAAGTAGGAGTGGCTTTATTCTTTGTATCCCAGTGCCTAACTCAGTGTCGGCACATAGTAGGTGCTTGTTAAATGAATGTTGATTGACTGCTTGGTGATCAGGAGAACACTGGGGGAAAGGTGTTTTAGGATAGTGAGGGAACTTGAGAGTATACCATATGGGCACAGGATAAAAGAACTGGGAATATTGAGGCTGAAGAAGAGAAGCCTTAGGGGGTCACATTAGTCTTCTTCAAGTATCTGGAGGGCTACCATCAGGAAGACATGTTCTGCTTAGCTTCAGCATACAGAACCAGCAGCCAGAGTTTGAAAATGTGAAGAGGTCGATTGAGGCTTGGTGTCAGAAAAGCCTTGGTGCCAGGTGGAGCTATATTCCCAAGTGGGCTGGGCTGCCTGCTTAGGCAGTGGGTTCCCCCTCCCTGGAGGTCTTCAAGCAAACTCTAGATCACTGCTCATTGGGAATTCAATTTCACTGAAGTGACTTCTAATGCCAAAATTCTGTGGTTCTGTGGTGGGAGTAGCTCTGAATGAATTTTCTCCCTCCAAGAAAGGACAATGGATATTATGAGTTGAGTGGGGAGAGAGAGAGAGAGAGAGACAGAGAGACACAGAGAGAGACAAAGAGACAGAGAGACAGAGAGAGAGGGAGACAGAGAGAGACAGAGAGAGAAAAGAGAGATAGCATAACCGGCTTCTGAGTGCAAATGTAAACATTCACTCCACAGTTTACCTGGAGTCAAGTGAGGAGCTGAATCCTTGAGGGTCCACTATGGTGATCTGAGAGCACCTCCACCCCCTTGCACTGGCATCTTTGTAACACTGTAGCTGAAGAGACAGCACCACAGTGGAATATAAGCTCCTTGAGATTATGGGGCTGCCTGGATTCTCTAATAAAAAATAAATACTTGTTGAATGATTAATTCATTGTTGGGGGGTGTGGTTCAAAAGGAAACTCTTTGATCATCAGGGCTCTCTACTTTTGTTGAGGTTATTTGGCAGGAGAAAAGAAGGGTCTTTCTGCCCAGCTGTTTAGAACCCTGGGCAGCTTTTCTAAATGGGTCTTTACTCCCCCCAACCCTGCCCCCAATTCTGCTGATATTCTTTCAGTCCTTCAAGAGTGACTCTGTAACCGTATTTTGTAATGGCAGAAAGAGCAGGGCACAGAGGAGGTGCTTGCCCAGGTAGCAGGAAGAGAAAAATGTTGGACAAATCCTGAATGTGGCATTTGGCATTACCCAGGGATCTAAAGTGGGCTTCCCATCTCTAGCTTCTTTCTGACTCCCTAATACACATATTCAGAACTGGTTAGGGGCAAATGTGCCTGTTACAATGAGGTCAGGTCATTGCTAGACCTGTCCATTGGAGAAGATATCCTGTCCTCTGGATCTCATACCAATTAGCCAACAGCTTCTCCTTTGGTTGCTAAGAGTCATCCCATCCTTTGTCCTTTTAGATTTTTGGAGACAGAGAGAAACCCGTTATAACACAGTCCATCTTGCTATGGATTTAGCTATCTCATCTAAGTGAGTGGGAGGTGACATAGGGGCTGGTTATTGAATGACTACTGAGCCAGGCGTGTGAGTGCCCTTCGTCCTACCATGGACAGCGCAGAAGCTGATGCCTCCCGGAAGCCCTTCTACCACACGCGTTAATGAAATTTTTGTTCCCTGGCCTCCAACTTGGAATTGACTTTCACTATTATTTATTTGATACTGTTACAATCAACTGCACTAGTTACAGGATTACTTTTGATTCACAAGAAACATGTGGCTGAGAAAATAACCGCCATATTTCACCCTTCACCTTCTAGTCAATTTCCTTCTATGTATTCCGGATTTGTGTAAGAAGCAGATTTGGCTGATGCAGGTCTTCATTGAGGTTAAGGGCTAGGTCATGACTAGAACCTGAGTTCTCCTTTCTAAATCTCCAGGTCAGTCCTAGTCAAGGCCAACTTCTCACCCTCAGCCCTGACCTCCTTCCACCAGAGGCTGCCAGTAAGAGAAATAGCCAAAGCCTGTTAAGATCACTTTGCCTGGGGTTCACCTGTGAGCTTTCAGAGGCTGATTACTGCTTCACAAAGGACAAAAGGAGAGTGAGCAAGAGGGGACGTGATGCCTCCCCCCTCAGAGAACTTGTTGTCTTTGGATTAGTTTTTAGCAAGCACCTCAAGACCTTGGAGAACATCACATTCACCCTGTTTCTTCATTTTACAGAAGGGAAAACCAAAGTCCAGAGAGAAGAAATGACTTGTCTCTCCTACTGTTTCCTCCTCTCCTCTCATCTCTTCTCCTGTTCTCTCTCCACTGCCTAGCACTCTCAAGATTTCTCTTAAGAACTTAGGAACTAATTGTGTGACACAGAGACATCAGCACAGGACCACCAGCATGGTGTGCCTGCATCAGAGAAGGTGCTGTGCTCTATGAGCAAAGCAGAACTGAAGTAGTTCAAAAGAAATGTGAGATTCACAAATGTAGAGAATCCACCCCAAATGTTCACGTGGTCTATTTGTGCCCAATATGTGGTGGAGCATTCTGAGCTTGCATTGGTCTGATCAGCCACAGCTGGACACACTGTAACATAGCAGTGTCATTTCGGTCTTCTTCCAAAGTGAAAGACAACAACCAAGCCTAGCACAAGGTAGGCACTTTTCTCTTATGTTAGAAGATATATATTACATCTCTTAATTGATTGATTATGACCATAGAGCTGGAAGGGACTTTCAAGACCATCTAGTTTAATGCTTCCATTTTAGAGATGAGGCTGTCCAGAGCTCCAGAGGGGGAACTCCCCATCATATGGAGGCAGGATTTGAATTCAAGTTCTTTGATTTCCAGTCCATTTCTCCTACTATTCTATTTTGTGTTCATGAATTTGCAGACAAGGGGATGGCAAGGTGGTACAGTGGCTAGAGTGTGGAGTCAGGAAGACCTGAGTTCTAATCCTGCCTCAGATACTAGCTGTGAGATCCTGGGCAAGTCACTTAACTGTTATCTGCCTCAGTTTCCTCATAAGTAAAATTGGGGAGAGTAATCACACCTAATTTAAAGACTTATTGGGATCAAATGAGATAACATGTAAAACATTTTGCAAAACTTAACACATTATATAAATGTTAGCTCTTATTTTTATATGCTTAGATATAAGTAATGCAGTTGGTTTCAGAGGTGAAGAAGGACAAGTCATTGGAATGGTGACTAGGTAAGAAGCTCCCTCCGTTACTATTCAGTGTGATGTGGAAAGTTCACAGGTATAAAGGACTAGAACCGCACCCCCCCCCCCCGCCCCCCGTCCAGGAAACGTGAGTGCAGACAGTCAACCTGCAGTTCTTGTTACAATTACTGGAACTTGTGGGAGAATCATCAACTTTCCATGTATCTTTGTTCAGTGTGGACCCAGCCTGCCTAGTCTCCTGATTGGAGCTCTTGCAGATGAGCCCCAATCAATACAGGACTGAGTAATGGAGAGTTACTGTAAAAATGCTTTCCAGTTACAGGATTGATGCCAATAGCCATATGGATCAAGAGGTGGAGGGTCACCTGTATATTTCACATCCTATATGTTCAGCGTTTTAGTGCATCCAAATATGTATCCGATGACTGTCGTTTCATGTGGCTCTCAGATGAAGGCTTTCCAACAAGGGCTGCCTTTTATCTTATGACATACCACAGATTTGTTATGTCACTGTTCTGAATGCAGTGTTGGGAAGAGGACTGTTATAGGTGCACAGAGAGATTCCGAGGGGTGGCATATCCCTATGTGGGTTAACAGGCGTGGAAGAGAAGGAAAAATTATCTGGCTAGTGTACCTAGATTGAGATATCATATGGCTGCTCTACTGCTCTATGGCACTGGCTAGGAAGTCCCGAGAGGGGTGTGGGATTTGGTTCATGCAAGGCTGTTGGACTTGGAGTCAAGAAGATCAGAATTCAAATCCTACCCCAAATACCCCTTAGCTGTGTGATCCTGGGCAAGTCACTTCACCTATGTCTCTTTCAGTCTCCTTATCTATAAAATGTGGATAATAATGGCACTTACCTCCCAGGGTTCTTGTGAGGAATCAAATGAAGTTATATTTTTAAAGTAGTTAGCAGTGCTTGTATATAGTAGGTGCTTAATAAATGTGCTTGATGATGATGATGATGATGATGTATAATCCATTACTGATATAGAAATATTTCACCCCAGGCAAAAATAATTGTGGAGGGTGACAACCTAGAACATAATTTGTGAATATAGTCATGCTGGGAGAGTAGGATAGCTTGACCTTTGCCCCCCATGGGAGTTTAAGAGGAAAATAAGACCTGTGAAAGGTGAAGCACAATGTCAGGACCTTGAGGAGCTAGAGGTGGGGATATGTGTGTGGCTTGGGGCCATTGTTCATGGGGATAGTATAGAATGGGAGATGTGTTGTGACAGTTGTGGCAAGGAAGGATGCACCCCTTGTGTGCATTAGTAACAGCTCTGCTTGGTTATCATGACCTTTAACTGATAAAATAGCAGGAGCCCTGGATTGGAGCAAATAGACCGAGGCCCCAGTGTCAACTCTACCATTAACCATCCAGGCAATCTTAGGCAAATTGCTTCCTTGCCCAAAGTCTCAGTTTCCTCATTTGGAAAATGAGAAGGTTGAACTAGATGACCTGGATGGTTCCTTCCAACTTTCAATCAATGATCTCATAATAATCCATCCTCTGGAGTTAAGATTGGGCTCATTGATCTCAGTTCTGATATTCTTCCTGTGTTGATTTCCTTTATAGAATTGTGATCTTTGTATACACTGTTTTCTAGGTTCTGCTTATATTGCTCTGCATCAGTTCATACAACTCTCCCCGAGTTTCTCTGAATTTTTCTTTTTCACAATTTCTTATAGCACAATAGTAGTCCATCACCTTCATACCCCACAGTCTGTTCAGCTAGTCCCCAATTGATAGATAAGCAATTTATTCCTAGTTTTTAGCTTTCTCAAAAACTCTGCAATAAATTGGTGTATGTGAGACTTTTCTCCCTGTCTTTGACCTCCTTGGTGCAAATGTCCAGTCCTGGTATTGCCAGGTCAAAAGATATAAACACATCATTTTCTAAGATGATTCCAAATTGCACTACTATCTTCTCATTCCCCAGGCTTGCTACCCTGGTGTCATCGTGGACTCCTCCCTCGATCTCACCTCACATATCAAGTATGTTGCCAAATTTTTTGTTTCTACCTGCATGATGTCTCCTGTACACCCCATTTTCTCTGCTCACATAGCCAGTTCAGACCCTAATCATCTCTCATATGCTTCATTGCAATAACTTCTAATTAGTCCCCTTACCATAAGACCCTCCCTACTCCAATTCACCTCCCACTCAGCTATCAAAATGATATTCCTGTCACTCAGGTTAGTGGCTCCCCATTAAAATCCTCTGAAATGTAAACTCTCCCCAACTTGGCTTCTTCCTACCTCTCTACTTATAGCTTTCATACTTAGCTCCCTTCTGTACTCTCTACAATCCAGCTACAGTGGACCTCTTGCTGTTCCTCACATACCACATTCCCATCTGCCATCCCTGGGACTTTGCAGGGTCTGTGCCCCATTTCTGAAATGCTTCCCATACTAAGGAGTCAAGAAATGCTTGTCCATTCGCTGACCTTCATGTCTTATTTTCCTTGGTTCCCTTCATGACTTGGTTCAAATCCCACCTTCTGAAGGAAGCCTTTCATCGTCTCCCTTCCAAGTTAACTATCTTCCCTCTCTATCTCCAATGCTTAGCACAATGCCTAGTACATAGTAAGCACTTAATAAATGCTTGTTCATTGATTGATTGATTGATTGCTTTCTTTCCAGAAGGTTGGACCCATCCACCACTCCACCATCTGTTTATCAGCATGCCTATCTTCCCACAGACCCACCGGCATTTCCACCTTTTATCAGCTTTACCCATTTTCTGGGTGGGAAGTGAAACCTTTCTGTAAGGCATCTTTCTTCTTCACTGATAAGAATTTCCCTTGGTCTTTAGTTTAGATTTTCCTTTTATGATACTTGCTTGGTCAGTGCTACGTAGTTTAGTATTTCATGGTTCTTTGATTATCACACGTGTGAGATTCTTGTTTCCCCAATCAGACAGCAAGCTCTTGGAGGGCAAGCATCACATCTTAACTTCAGCAGTCCCCATAGTGCCTAACACCTTGCTAGTACATGACAGGCAGGTTGATAATGCTGGTTATTTCACTTCATTGATAAACCCACTGGCTTGCAGAGCCCCTCAGTCCCCAACACTGAACCCACATTTGCTAGAGATTTCCTTGGGATGTGGGAAGCAGCCAACATTCTGGCAGAGGCTTTGGTGCCTGAGTCATGCCTCATAATACCTAAAACATGACCCAGACTTGAGAGGTACAAAATTCCTCCTAGAGTGAAACTTCCCCTTTCCACAGCTCTTCAAAAACTAATCTTAGGAGCAGAGGAAGTTGAAAGGGATCCTAAAAGGCCATCTAGTCCAGCTCCCACATTTTACAGATGAGGAAACTGAGACTTGTGGAGACCCAAGGTCATACAGGTAGTAAATAGAAGAAGAGGGATTTGAACCCAGCTCTTTAGACTCTAGCACTATTGCTCTTTTCACAGTGTCACCCCATTTCATGGCTTGAACAGATTCTGGAGGGTGGCGACAAATATCAGGACTTCCTTTATGATCATGAGATGTTACCCAAGCAGCTAGAGCAGTGACCTTTTCCAGCCCTCTATTCTCTGTAGGGGGCATCCAATCAAACCCCATGCTCTTATTAGGGGATAATGAGATTGGATCCATCGAGGGCTGCCTGGCCGGGGCTGTGGCTTATTTTAATTTTCAATGTTAATAAACTTGTGGCTATTACTTTTTTTCCCCACCAAATGTGCCTCACACCTCATTGCCCCCAACCATTAGGCAATTAGCTGTTTCTAGCACCTCTTAAACATGGAGCAATTATGCTTATTTGGTGAATAATGATGGAACTTGGAGGCGGTAAACACAGGGGTGCCTAACTTTCTCACCCTCTTCACCCGGGGCCTGTGCTTGGCACGCCTTTATGCGCCAAACTGGGTAGCCATTATGTACTTAATGAGAACTGTAATGGATGGTTCATCTTCTCTCCTGGCCTCAATTCCAACCCACAACTCCATGGTCCTGGACTAGTAGATGCAAAATGACTAATAAACCCCATTGCTGCACTTTTGGAAACCAACCAATCTAGTTTGGGAACCAAGTGTCCGGACGCTCTTCATTTCCCTCGACATGGGAAGTTTCCAATAGGTCTTCAGTGGCATTAATGCAACCCAGGCCAATGATCCCTTAATTTACCAAGTTGTTTAATCTCTCACTTTTATTTGCCTTGTGAGCCCGAACTGGGATTTTTCATTTCCTGCAAACTTCCATGATTTTCACAGCTGCTTAAACAACCTCTTGTCTTCAGGTTTTCATTTCTTCCAGAGTAAAGTGACTGCCAGTCTAACTTTCAACTCCATTTCCAGAATCATACTGCATGTGAAGGATGCAATTCATTTTACAGGAAGGGACAGTAGGGGAGTTTTGCAGATTGTAAAAGCAGAGATGAAGAAATATTTCGGAGCGAGCACCAGTAAATGTCCCAACCTTCTACAGGCAATGCCCCTCCTTCCCTGCTCTGGGGTAGCACCACTCCTCAGAGCGGCTGCTCCATTGGAGCCAACAGTTCTATATCTGTCATCCATCTGGACGGCATTGATGTTGTAGTCCTTTTGCCCCAGGACTTCTAAAAGCCCTTGCCTCTTCTTAGAGAAGTTTGCCTCCTGGCTCTTTTTCCTTGATGAATGGACTGCTTAAAAGCCTTCTAAGAATACTGAGATTTTTGACATTTTGATGATGAATTTGTATGGAATTGAACTCCGGCCAGCTGATTCCTAATCATACCAGTCATCCCCAACACCAGGCTGCTTTGGGAGGCAGCCTCTTATAGTAGGAAGAGCCTGCATCTAGGGTCAATAATTTGTCCAAGGTCACATGCGTAGTAAGTCAGACAGTCAGTCAATAAGCATTCATTAAGTGCCTACTATGTACCAGGCACTGTAGTGAGTGCTGGGGATGTCCCTGCCCTCAAGGAACTCATAGTCTAATGGGAGACATAAACAATTCTGCACAAGTGAGATATAGAGAGGTAAAATGGGTCTAATTTTCAAGACTATTGTATGACTACGATCTAAGGAAGATGAAGTAATAGCAATCACCAGGGCTGACATTTCTTCAGGGTCTGAAGGCTTGCAAAGCTCTTCCTGGACAGGAGCACCTTTGAAACAGGGAGGGGTGGTCTAAGTCCCTTCTTGCCTAGGGTTCTATAAAGAAACTTGGTGGGCCAGGCAGACATTGAAAGGAGGCAGATTTCTTCTTGGGTTTTGGTTACCTTAGATTAATCAGTCCTCAGTAGTCCTGTGGTCAATCAGGGTGATCTCACTGACTTCTGTCAAGGGCCTGTAGCCAGAATGGACTTTGTTTTCTTTGAATGACTCAGCTTGCCTCGTTGAGCTTCCCTGGATGCTGGGGCTTGCTCTTCCGGGGCTGGACCAGAGCTTCCTGTGTGATGAGTCGTGGGGCTAGCTGAGGGGAAGTGTGTTAATGTGGTCTACGCTAGGGGGAAGGGCCAAGTCAAGAACCAATCGGCCCTGGTCATTCAGGCGGCGCTTGACGATGTCAAAAACTCTATAAGAGGGGAGAGGACAGCTTGAAGATCCTCCTTTCCTTTTCTGGTTGGAGCCAGAGACACCTACAGCCGAAGCTGAGCTGCCGGTAGCAGAGCTGACTAGAGGCTAGTGGGTAATCTTCTTACCGTAGAGGGGAAGCATGTATACGATTTTGCCTTATACCATCTCGCTTCTCTGTGGCCTTCTGGTTACCCTTGTAAGGCGGACTTATTGGGCCTGGAAGCTTTTGATGAAAATATCAAAATGGGGATGCTGGTTTGTGGGCTTGTTATTGTGGAGTGTAAATACATGCTTTAGTTCTCCTGCCTTCTGCCTAGAGAATTCCTTATATCCTGCGGTTCCGGACCTTTTAGGCACATATGAGATTCTCTTTGAAATCATAAATTCTGCCTTCCTAATATAGGGCCCCATCCCCATCCTTTTAGTCCTGCAAATTTGCACCCTCTTCAGACCCCTACTCTTGTTTGTCTCTTGCCTCCATTCCCCAATTGATGGCTACCTGTCCCACCTCCATTTCCAGTTCTTCATCTCCACAGAAAGAGCCACTATAAATATTTTATCCATATGGGTCCTTTCCCTCATTGTACCCTTCCTTCCCCTCATACAATCAGTCCCTCTTCACCTTTCTCCTCAATGATCACAATGGTCTCCTATTTGGCCTCCCTGCTTTGTCTCCCCCTTCTCCATATCATCTTTCATGCAGCTGACCAATTCAATTTTCCTAAAGTCCAGGTTGGACGGTGTTACTGCCCTGTTCAATAAACTCCAGGTGCCTCATCTTACCTCTAGGATCAAGTGCAAACTCTTCTCATCAATAGAATGTAAGGTCTTTGAGAACATGGACTACTTTCGTTTTTATCTCTGTATTCCTGATGCCTTGAATAATCCTTGCCTCAGAGTAGATGCTTAATAAATGTTTGTAGATTGATTGATTAATTGGTGTTGTGACTAGCATGATAAGCAGCTTTGACTAGGAATAGACCTGGGTTCAAATGTTACCTCAGCCGCTTACTAGATGTGTGAACATCTAGTTTGTTCCTCAGCAAAATGGGAGTGATCATAATACCTGTGATACTTACCTCATGGGGCTATAGTGAAGGTTCAGTGAGATAATGTGTGTGAAGGGCTATAAAGTGCCATCTGTTTGTTGGTCAAATATTACCTGCACAACATTGGATTTTCCTCTGTGTCCCACATACACAGCATCCCTATGAAGCTAGGTTTGACCTTGTATTCTATTCTAAACCCAAGATAATTAATTTGTGGGTGAAGTATCTTCTGAAATCAAGAAATGTTCCCTCAAAAAAGATAGAAAGAGAGAAAGAGAAAGAAAAAAAGGAAGGAAAGAAGGAAGAAAAAAAGAAAGAGAAAGGAAGGAAGGAAGAAAAAGAGAGAAAGAAACATTTCCTGGTCATGGCAGCATGATACAATGAATCTTGAATCAGAAGACCTGGGTTCAAATCTCACCACTAGTACTAACTTCCCGGACCTCAAGCAAAGTCTTGGGCCTCAGTTTCCTCATCTGCACAATGAGATAGTTGGACTAAATGGCCTCTGCGGTTCCTTCAGCTCTGGATGTAGGATCTTACGGAGGAGACAGTCAGAGGTTAATAAGTGATAGAGTTTGGACTGAAACCCCAGTGCTTTTGACAGCAAGCGTGGGATTCCTCCTCCTTCTGGACAGTGATAGACCAGGGGGTGCATTACAATGCCCACATAAAGCCAGGGATGAGCAGCAATACAATTAGAAAGGCAGCAGATTCTGGTGGAGAGCATAAGACTTGGGGTTCAGTGTACACTCCTGCCCTCAGCTGCCCTCTGACCTTGAGCTGGTCACTCACATCTGGCCTCAGTCTCCCCAACTGTCCAATTGGGGATCAGACGGGGTGACCTAGAAAGCACTTTGCCCAGCTCTAACATTCGGTGCCTCTGAGTACTCGGGTCCATTACTCTGGCAAATTCAATCTCGGGCAAAACAAGGATGCTCTTTGTTCATTACTATTTTGACCATGAATGAGATCGATCTAGTTTCTGGACCAAGTGATGTAACCAAGACTAAAGATTCCGGTCAAGTCCATTAGAAACGAGCAGCAGCAGCAGCACCCCCTTGCCTTCCCTTAGGCCCTGACACTTCGCAGCCTCCAGATTCCGTTCCCTGAGTACTTTTCTGACGATCGTATTCATCGGTATGGTCTCTAATCAGTCTTCTTAAGTAAAGTTAACAAGAATCTGCATACACTCACTGGAGATTGTTTTGCTAAGCCTAAGAAGCTGTCACGGCGGCCCTCGGCGCTGCTCGCACTGCGGCTTTAACCAGATTTCATCTTTGTGTGTCACTGTTCTTGTCAGAGCAAAAATGTGCTCAGACAGAAGACTTGTCCCGCTTTCATCAAGGGAGCCCGCCTGCCTGGGCCTCGTTCCGCTTGGTTAAGCTTGTTATTTAAATTGTTAAAATTGAGACATCGGCAGTAAATTTCAGAGAAGATATAACAATTATTAGCTACAAGCAGGGCTCGTGTACTTGGGAACAGACCCTGGCCTCCATCCACTGGCAGAATTAGCCCCCACTAATTTACAATGGTTTCTTTAAGAAGTGTGCCGTGTAGTCTTTGGATGCTATTAAATCATGGCTGGTCCCCAACTGGATCATATTTCCGCCTCGGAGATGGATTTGGTTTGAGTCAGCAGACCCGCAGAGCCCTCTGGGGGGGCTCTGCCTTTTAAAACCGCTGGCAGAGGTCGGGTTCCACTCGGGTTCCCGGAGCTGCCTTCTGGCCACAAGCTGTGAGTGCCCGCGTCTTTCTACGCCAGGCAAGGGAGTCACAACGCAGAACGATCGCTCTTTGGGGGGACAAAGAGGGAGGAAGAACCGAGGCGGTGTTTGAGTGACCTTGCTCCTGAATTCTGTTAAGAGCCTTTGTGACACTGCGGTGACTAGGCTCTGGGCCAAAGCGACTGCCCTAGCTCCGCCCTGCTTGGGCAAAGGAGGTCTCCAGCGAAGGCAGCGACCGGGGTGGGAGGAAGAGGCGAGATGAAAGAGGAGGGTCATACAATTGGAGTCTGTGTGGGAAAGGACCTCGTCTACATCCCTCCTGAGAAACCTTTCCATAACATTCCGAACAGACGCAGACGCCTGTCTTTCCAGGCCCTGTCTGAGCAGAACATAGACTGGGGGCTTTATTTTAAGAAAAACTCCCAAAGCAGGTTGGGATGCCTAATGGTGGTGGTGGTGGTGGTGGGGCTTCCCTGGAGGTCTCCAAGAGACCCAGCATGGTGTAAAAGAAAGGGGGCTGCCTCTTAGAGAAGGACCTGGGTTCAAATTCTGATTCTCCTACCTATTATCTGTGTGACCTTGGATAAGTCATCTTCCTTTACTGGAACTCAGTTTCTTCATCTGAAAAATGGGGATAGTCATAGCCTCCACCTCCTAGGGTTGTTTTGAGGATCCAGTGGTTTAATGGAGGCAGCCACGTGGTACAGTGGATAGAGTGCTGGAGCTGGAGTCAGGAAGATCTGAGTTCCAATGTAGACTCAAGTGCTTCCTAGCTGTGTGCAAAGTCACGTCAGCTGTGCCTGCCTCATTTCCTCCTCCGTAAAATGTGGACGAAAATCGCACTTGCCTTCCAGGGTTGTCGTGAGGATAACATGAGATCGTGTATATTTGTATATACACACACACACATACATAATATACTTTTATATAATTATATAGATTTTATATATAATAATTCAACATCTAATAGGAGAAGTAGTGTCAGCTGGGAACCTGAAGGAAGCACCAGGGGGTAGAGAATGGGGCTGCCTCTGGAAACAAGGTGCACCCCGTGGCATCACGTCCCTCTTAAACAGGGCACTCACAACTGAACGAATTCCAGACTTCTTTCTTCTCCGTGATTCAGAGGCCTTTTTGCCCTGGAAGATCTCTGCCCCTGCAGCCTCTTCCTCTGATTGCTCAGTTCCTCCTGGAATCTCCATTTTCTAGAAAGAGCCCAGGTTGGCTATTTTCTCTCCTTCATTCCTCTCTGGGTTCCATCTCCTCGCTCCCTGGACTTCTTTCTCTACCATGTCTCAAGAGGGCACCTTCTCTCTGCCCTCCCCACTGATCCCCATCCCTTTCAGCCTCCTTTATGTCTTGTTTCCCCCCATTAAAATGTAAGCTTCTTGAGGGCAAGGATTATCTTTTTGTTTCTGTGTTTCCAGGGCTTGGCACAGTAAGTACTTAATGAATGCTTATCAGTCCACCTTGACTTGATGTTCCAGATATGGACTGGACCAATCTAGATGATAGTAGAACTCTTTCTTCCCTTCATCTGGACACTGGATTAAAAAAATAGGGCTCAAAAGTCATTCCATATTTTCATGTAATTTTGTTACGTGACCGGTTCCTCTTCTACTGTGGTCCACTGAAATCCCCAGGCCTTTTTCATTTAAATGCTGCCAAACCACGGCTAGTTAGTGCTGGACTTGTATGACTGATTGCATTTTTAATTTAAATCTAGATGTTAAATTTATCCTAGTTAAGTTTCATCTCATAAGTTGTAGCCCAATGTTCCAACCCAAGCTGTTCAGATCTTTCTGGATTTTGATTCTGTCATTCAATGCTTAACCCTACCCTCTCACTGTTATATAATCCATGGCTTGTCTTTGTCTTCATCCAGGAGAGAAAAATCAAAGAAATTAGAGCTGGAAGTCACCTTAAATTCCTGCTCACTTTACAGATGAACAACCTAATATCCAAAAGTTTGAGAAAGATTAGGGTCATAGGAGGCAGCAGGATAATGGAGAGAAGCTGAATTTCCTAGACTTGTGACCCTGGGCCTTAGTGGCTTAGGCAACTGGCTAGATCTTTGACTAAGTCAAAGATGGGTCTTGCTTTGCGTCCTGAAGGCAGTTTCCACACCAGGAGTTCCCTGCCCTGATGAAGCCATAGTTGCTTATAAGTAAGAGGTCACATGAGTGGTGGCAGCATTAGAATTGCGTGCTTATCCCACTATGCTACTTTCCAGGGACCAAGACGGAGCCCTTAGGCACTCCCCTGGAAACCTGTTTCCAGAGGGATGCCAATCCAATGAGCAACTCTAATCGGGCCTGGTTGTTTGACCAGCGACAAGGCCACTAACTTTGTGATCATTCCATTCACAATTTTCCAGGCTGTAATGAAAGAATCTGTCAAGTGCCATGCTGAATTCCAAGCTGACTATGTCTATGGCGTTCCCTTGATTTACCAGCCTAGTTAACCAAGTCAATTCAACCAACATTTACTAAGCTGTGGGAGGCATGAGGCAAGTCTTGTAGGGCTGGAGTTGGAGTCAAAAGACCTGAGTTCAAATGCCACCTCTAAATTGGTGATCCTAGAAAGAGGTGGCATGACCCATTCCCTGCCCTCCAAGACCTTCTCCAGCCTGGTAGAACCTGGAGACCCATAATATGAGGTATAGTTTTGGTAGCCTGAGCTAAGCATACTCTCATTTCTTTTCCTTTCCCCATCATTTTAAGACTACCTCAGGACTTATTTTGGTCTTAAGCTCATGGATCTGGACATTTAAACATTTATTTAAAATAACCCATTTTAAAATTGGAACTAGGGTGGCATAGTGAGGACTTCCTGGGGTCAAGAAGACCTGAGTTCAAATCCTGCCTTAGACTCTTGTATATGTGACCCTGGCCAAGTCACTTTACTCTCAGGCTCAGTCTCAGTTTCCTCATTTGTAAAATGTGGGTAATAATACCTCCCTCCCAGATTGTTGTGGGGATCAAATAAGATGACATATGGAAAGTGTTTTACAAATTTAAAGTGTTTCACAATTTTGCAAATTGTTAATGCATAACGATAATCATATAATAATATTGCATAACAATAATACAATATAATAATAAAATAAATAATAATATATAATAAAATAATATTCAATAAAATATAATTGCTATATGTTTCAACAATCCGGCTAGCAGCTGCTGTGGGGGTGGAAGGCCAACACAACCCAAACAACAAGCACACTACCAGCACGCTGCAAAAGCACAGGTTCTTTGGATCTGCTTAACTAAGGAAAGCAACGTTAAGGGGTTGACAAGCTTACTTTAATCCAGCATACAAATATCATTCACTTAGTTCAGGGGAAAAAGCCAGCACCCTGAAGTTCAAAACAAAACATGAACAAAGTACAAACATCGACAGACAGACCTTGTCTGATTCAAATCCCAATACATAGTTACCAGAGTTTAACAAAGTCTCAGCACCCGGGTTACAAGCTTGAGGGCTCCTAGCGACAGCTGCCCAGAGTCTCTGCCTCAGCACCACCACGAGGGAGAGCCCCGTGCCAATGGCTCTGTCTTCTCTTCTTATAGGGTTTCAGACGTCATCAAACGTCATCTGAACGACCAGAACTTAGGCTGCTATGATTGGCTCTTGAGTTAGCCCCTCCCCTTAGGACCCTAGGAGGTTCACACCCACATAGGTTAGGTTAACACCTAATAGGGGTTAGAGCCTGGGGCTTAGCACTTAGTAAGACTCAATGAAATACACTGAATCACTCACAGGAAACAAAAGCCAAACTCTTCAAGGGCACTTGTTGAACCAAGTGCTAAGAGCCCATTTTGCTTACCAACACACCATATAATGCTAATATTCTAATAACAGTTTTTATTCAACACATATAATTATTATACAACAATAACAGTATAGCAATTATTATATGACGATAATGATTGCCGGCATTTATATAATCCATCTGCAAAGCACTTTACGAATATTATCTCATCGGATCCTCACAACTTGGGATGCAGCTACAATTATCCCCATTCAGCAGATGAGAAAACTGAGGCAAGTGGCAGTTAAGTGGCTCACCTAGGATTTCACAGCTATTAAGTGTCCGAGGCTGGATCTGAGCTCGGGTCTTCCTGACTCCCAATCCAGCGATCCTCCCACTTCAGGAATGGTCTGAGGCTTACTAGAAGCCCAACCCCCATTCCAGACAACCCATGATGAGACACTCTGGCCACCCCCTGAGAGAGTGGTGGGGCACTCACAAAGCAGAATATGCATCAATAGGAGAATTTGTTTTTCTTAACTCTGATATTTGCTAAGAAGCCTTTTTTCCTTCTCTCTTTTTTTTTAAATGGGAAGGGGAGTCAAAGGGAGAGAAAATAAATGATTGTTAGTTAAAAACCAAAACAACAACAAAAATTTAAAATGTACTGCATAATTTCTCCAAGGCACTCCTCATTCCTACGGCACTCCTGTTCAGTTCCAGGCTCATCATTTTGTGGTTCCATGATATTTGGCCAGGATAAATGTACTGATGGACCAGCTCTAAGGGTTGTCCACACAAATGCATATCACATTCTGGGCAATAGGCATTCTTCATCCACTTGTTTCTTCCTGTGTGGATGGCTACGTCAAAGTCTTTTGATTAATTGTGATTCTTATTGAGGATGCTCAGCAATGTTTGAGGCTTGGTGCAATCAATTTGATATTGCCTATGAATCACAAACTCTGGAGGATGTTATCATCTATAGAAAAGTCCCCTGCCTTTGTCATCTTTCAGATGGTGGCAAATGTCTTGGATGTGCACATGGTTCTGTTTTGTGTCTTCCTTGTTATTAATCAGCAGAGTGCTGCCAAGAAAAGTTATTTCTGTTGTTACATCTTCAAGGAATCTCATTTAATTTTGGTCTATGTGTAAGAGAGTCATGCTGAAACAGAAGCTTTCAGGCAGTATTTTGTTCTATGAAATCAGATGCTTTATTATCAGCAATAGGCAATAAGTGTTATGGGACTTTGTATTCACTGCATCTTCCAGTAACTTGGGTGACCATAATGAAATCATCCACTGATGAATCTCCCTTAGAAATGCCTGCCTTTTACCTTCTCACATCTTCATCAAGCATGCTCTCAGTGCATGTATGGATTATTCTTCTAAATATTCTTTAGAGAGGAAAAAGTAGGCATGAGAGTCTGCAGTTATTGACATTTGGAGGAGGGTAATAAGGAGGCCTGTGATTTATTTCAAGCATTTGGTGTCATTCCCTCTTCCAGACACCTGGAGAACCAATCCCTCCAATCCTTCAAAATTGTTACATATTCCTGTTTTTTGTGGGCTTGGTCCAATCCTATTCATCAATTCAGCATTATGTCCTTTTCGTCATTCATGCCATAAGGTATTGTAATATCAGAGTCCAAATTGGTAGTAATGGATTCAATTTTTCATCATCCTTATAGTTTCTTTCTTAAATGCCCAGGCGATGATTTTTATTGATTGAGTGTCTTGGCAAAGCTGTGGTAAACTTGTCTCCCTCCACCAGATGCTTCTCATTGTTTTATGGGGTGATGCTACTTATAACCTACAACCATCCTCTGTAAGATTTTACAAATATGTCTATAGTTTAACCTCAGGTTGACCTTGGCTTTCACATTTCCCACTTGAAGATCAATAGTTTGTTGAAAAAGGTGGTTCCTAGGCTCCTTTGGTCTCCTTTTTGTGGCAATTAATTTACGTTGATTAAATTTTCTTAGAAAATGTGATACTGTGTCCATATCTATTCTTTTATCCATTTCCCATTTGGGGGAGTCAATAACTTGTTTAAATAGGGTAGGTTGGAGTTACCTCAGTTATACACTATATATCCTTATTTGTGCTATTATAATTCAATATTGATTTACCATTAACAAATCAGTAGTCTGACTTTACATAGTTGATTCAGAAATGATGTTTGCATCAGCAATCTATCATATCCTGTCTGGTAAAACGTAATCAGTTTCAATTTCTGCATTGTTATTTATTGTTCACCATGTCCAGTGACTTGCTTCTCAAAAGTGGCATACTATAGTGTACAGCAGTCTACAAGTGCTTAACTTATCTTGCTTCTCACTTTTGAACCATGTTTTCCAACACATTTCTTAGTATCCTCTCCTATGCCCACCATTGTTTTAATGACACCAGCTACACGTTGATTGAATTTGGAGGGTCTTATTGAATTATTAATACAATTTCTCTACATCCTCATCCTCTGCACCATATATTGACATATAAGCTACAATTATCTTCTTGCTGCTCTTCTCACAAATTCTTATCATGAGCACTGCAATATGGTGCTGTGATATATGGTGTTTCTTGTTGCCTTGAGATCCGTGAGAAAACCAACTCCTTTCTTGGCCTCTATAAGAAGAATCGGTGAACTGTCCTTCACTAAAGTACAACTTCCTTTTGTCTTCTAGCTTCCTTTACAGTGAGGATGTCAAAATTGATAAGATTTATTTTCTCCAGGACTTTTTCTGCTTGTTGGTCGTTGGTTCACAGATTTCATCTTTAGGGCACTAAGCAGCTAAGTTAATGTTCATCTAAACCCTTGTGAAGTTTAGCATCCTCTGCCAAGGACGAAGCCCCAGAATAAGGACCATTTTGTAGTTTTCTTGATTTCATGGCCAAGGGATTCATCAATAAGTAGCCAGATAATTGGTGATAAACTTTTCTGTACTTACCTAGGCTGGTCCTTGGAAAGCAGAAGCAGGCTGTGGCCAGAATAGTGCCTGGAGCTCTACCAACTCAGTAGAACCTGCTGTGGAGCTCATGCCCTATTAGCAACAATCCAGGTCCCCTCCATGCTACTAGGAAGCACCAGGGGACTGATCTACAGAGGTTAAAACATGTACTATTTTTTAAAGCAACATATTTATGTTCCTGGTTACATTTTGCTTAGGCCTATATTAAAATTAGTTTGCATTCCCCAAAGCAGGCACCCACAGAAACATGCTGGGATGCAAAATTTCTGTGGACAAGCCACATAGGAGTAATTGGGAGTTGATGAAAATACAAGAATAGCTATTGTTCTAATTAGGAAGTTCTGAAATAATCCTCCCCCAGCATGGGACTTTCACCAGAGTGAGGTTGTAAGCTCCCCAGCCCTTTCCTACAAAAAGCTGGCGTGGTGGTGGCCTCAGATTCGTTACTGGGAGGGCACTGTTTGCTCTTCACTCAGGGGATGGGATTGGATTTGGTTTGTTCAGTATGTTCTGTTATTGGATGTGAAGTGGGAGGGGATGGAGGGGGAGGAGACCAACTTTAGTTTATTTCACTGGGGTTATTAAATTAGAACTGGGGTTCTTAGCTTTTATTGTGCCATAGACCCCCTGGGCAATCTCAGAATCCTGTATTAAATATATGTATTAAAGTACATAAAATCAAATACATGGGGTTACAAATGAACAAATATATTGAAATGCAGTTCTCAAAATACTTTTAAAAACAAGTTCATGGAGCCCGGAACTCCTGATTTTAGTCTATTTCCCCTCTTTTGGCAGAGGAACTATCTGAGAAACGCTGTCAGTTGCTCTGTCTAGGTCACATAGCTAGTTAATGATAGTGTCAGAATTTGAACCCAGGGCTCCTGATTCCCAGCCCTCTCTGCAACACTGGTTTTTTTTTAAAGGCAAGAAGATGATTCCACTCCCCCTTACTTGTGAACAGATAACCCAACCTTAAATTAGTAGTATAGCTGATTTTTTTCTCTTTCTTTGTTTTTGGTTTCCACCCAGGACAGGGAAAGAGGTTAAATTTAAAGTTATTATTCATTGGTGAATTGTCAGATGCTTTTATTTTTTTAAAGGAATATGGGGAGAAAACTAAATTTTTGAGAAATAGGGGTGTATTTTGGGGGTGGTGAAGGAGATCTATGTGGGACCTGAAATCAGGATGGTCAGGTTCAGAGCTGACCTCTGGCAGTCATTGCACAACTCACTTTACTTCCGTCTGCCTCAGTTTCTTCAACTGCAAAATGGGAATAATAATAATAATAATAATAATAATAATGATTGCACCTACTTCCCATGGTTGGGAAGGTCAAATGAGTTGATATCTGTAAAGGGCTTGGCAAACTTTAGATCACTGTATGCTGTTGTGATTAGGATTTTGGCTTTTTCTCATCTCTTACCTCTGCCTCAGTTGGGCTCCCCTGCCCTGGGGGGGCTCCCCTGCCTCAGGTTGGCTCTTCTGCCTCAGTTGGGCTCACCTGCCTCAGGTCGGCTCTTCTGCCTCGGTTGGGCTCCCCTGCCCTGGGTGGGTTCCCCTGCCTCAGGTCGGCTCTTCTGCCTCAGTTGGGCTCCCCTGCCCTGGGTGGGTTCCCCTGCCTCAGGTCGGCTCTTCTGCCTCAGTTGGGCTCCCCTGCCTCAGGTTGGCTCTTCTGCCTCAGTTGGGCTCCCCTGCCTTGGGTGGGCTCCCCTGGCTTGGGTGGGCTCTTCTGCCTTGGGTGAGCTCCCCTGCCTCAGTTGGGCTCCTCTGTCTTGGGGCATTTTTTCAGCTCATTCTTGCAGCTATCCCCAAAAGCTGGCGAACTTTGAAGGTGCCCTAGAATTATAGGGCTCAAGTTAAGGACTGCCCTTATGAACAGTATGTTACATATATAACTGGGGTTCTGTCTCAACATAGCTCGCTGTTATGGGAAAATGGCAATAAGGGGCAATTTTTAAAATCCTTGTGTTTTTTTGTGTCTCTCTCAATGACTGGGCCTGACCCTTATTCAGGCAAAATACCCCCTGACTTCCAATTGATTCTGCTGATTTGACTGAGGAAGGGTCAGCTGAAAAGGGACCTTTCTCTACTCGACATTCTGATCGTGTGATGCCATCTGTCATAATGTGAGCATGAGGCTTATTGGCAATCTTAGGCTGGTGGTTAATTGGTACAAAAGTAATTTCCTCCTAATGACTCGGATTCTAGAGAAGTCGGCAATTTTCTCTAGATCTTGGTTTTCCCATTCTGAGAAAAAGGGGAACACGACCTCGATAGAATGAAGGCTCCTTGAGGACGGAAGCAGTTTGTTTTCGTGTCTGTATTCTCGGGGGCTAGTGACGAGACTTGCGTATATCAATGGATTAACCAGCATTTCTTAAGCGTCTGAAGTACACGCTAGGCACTAAGACAAAAGTGAAATCTGGTAAAGAGCTCACGTTCTACCAAGGCAGACACTTTGGAGCATGGAAGTAGATGCAAAATAAATACAGGCTAACTTGGGGAAGAAGGCACCTGAGAGGATCGGAAGGGGGAGTTGAGGGAGACAATGTTGGACTCGAGCTTTGAGGGAGACTAGGGATTCTAGTTGGAGGTGGGGAGGGCAAGTGAACATTCTGAGAACGTGGGGCAGCCTCAAGAGAAGGTGAAGAGAATGTTGTGGGTGAGGGGCAGCTACGGGTGGAGTAGATGGAACGTTAGACAGGAATGCAAATTCTGCCTCAGACACTAGCTGTGTGACCCTGGGTAAGTCACTGAACCCTCTGTCTCAATTTCCTCGTCTGTGAAATGGGGATCATAATGGCACCCACCTACCTCCCAGAATGTTTGTAAGAACCAAATGAGATAATAATTGCACTTTGCAAGCCCTAGGTGGTTACATAAATGGTAGCTATTGTTATCATTATTAATCACAACAACAATAATGATAAACGGAGCTCTCAAGCTCTTAGAACAACCTTACTTCTGTCTGGGGTTCCCGGGGATTACCTGACTCCTTCCAGGTGGGTAGGAATACACAGAGTGTTATAGCAAATGAAGTGTTGGGCCCCATGAGGTAGGCAAGTTTCTCAGCCTCTAACCGCCTCAAGGTTTCTGTTGTGTGATAAATACTGGACGAGGTATCAGAAGACCCGGGTTCGAATGGACCGCTGCCTCCCACATTTTCTATCTTTGGGGTGATGGTGAATTCACCTGACCTTCTCATTTTCCTCCTTTGTAAAATGGGAATCATGCTACTATTTTGAACTAGGGACCTCTCTGTGGCCCTCTCCATGCCAGGGTGCATTTCACTCCCTCCTGTCTGGAAACAGTGATAGAAGATTCACTATCATTCCTGGAAGAGTCCTGTCGATCATTTCCCAGTGGTTCCACTCACTGTCCTTTGGACTTCCTAGGCTAGAACACACTCACTGGCCTCCACTCCCTCCTATCAGCTATTTCCCTTAGGAAACACAAGTTCCTTAAGGCAGGTACTGTCTTTCTTTTTGCATTTGTATCTCCAGTTCTTGGATAAACAAATATCAATAAATGCCTCTTTCATTTATTCATTCACCTCATAAGGTTGTTGAGGAAAAATGCTTTACAAACCCTCATGTTTTAGAAATGTGAATTATTATTTTTTTTCTTTTTCTTTTTGGCAGGGCAATTGGGGTTAAGTGACTTGCCCAAGGTCACACAGCTAGTACATGTGTCAAGCATCTGAGGCCGAATTTCAACTCAGGTCCTCCTGACTCCAGGGCTGGTGCTCTACTCACTGCACCACCTAGCTGCCCTGAAATGTGAATTATTATTAACCTGCCTGGGGGTGTGTGTGGCACTGGGACAAGCCCCTTCTCCAGATTTCTCTCCTGCCCACTTTTATGTTACCTGAAATTCTTTTCTTTAATTTCTTTAATTAATTTCTTTGGGTCATTTTCTTGTTCTTTAAAAAGCCCCTATTTAGGATTACCCCCAAATCAAAAATATAAAGATATCAAATGAGATTGAAATGAAGAGTTAGGAGACTACATCCCCAACCTACCTCTTGGTGGAGGTGGCAACCCTAAAGACGTCATACATTGCACATGTTTTTGGACTTTCTCAATGTATCTCTTGGTTATGCTGATTTTTTTCCTTCTCTAAAAAAACCAAACCAAACCCAAACTCCACTATTTGTCATATGGATTGTCTCTTGGAAAGGGAGGAGGAGGGATATATGGAGTACTATGGTTATGTAAGAAACAGAAAACATCTATAAAATTATTTTTTATAAAGTCTAACTTTTGGTAAAGCCAATGCTTGATACGTAATATTTATTATATATAATATGTGATATATAACATAGGCAATATGTGATATATAATAGATATATTTATTGTATAATAATCCCTTCACAGCCAAGTATGTGGAACATGGGAATTTGGGGAGATGCTGAGTATAAAGGATCAGGCTATAACTGGGGCACAGTGGCCAGCTCGGAAGCCCCTGATCGCTGCTTGCCATTTCTCTTCAATACTCACTGACCTTATGGACACAGGTTCTCTTTCTAACAGTAATGCTCATAACTCACCCAAACATTCTTATTCTCATTCGGCACAATTCTTGTCCCTGCCTCAAGATATGCTATGCTATGGGGTGACATGGAATGGACACCAATGGATCCTGAGGGCTGTCTGTTGTTTGTCCCTTGCTCTCATGCTATAACAGGACCATTGTCTTTTCTGGCTATAACTCTCTCTGAGGACATCCTTTATGGTCCTCTCCTGTGCATTTCTCAATTGGTAATCTGTTACAGCCCCAAGCACTTCTCCATTACCCTCTAGTTGACCTGCAACTCCAGAAATGATGGTATTCCATGACTCATAGACACATCCCATCCCTGTAAGAGCATTGCTGTTAAAAAAGAGTGCTCTTTACTTCAGGGAGAAGCAACTAAGCGCCATTGGATATACCATGCTATTTCTGAAAGGCAGTCCAGACCTCTCTCCTCCTCTTATCCAATTTTGAGTCCAAATCATTATCCCTCCATGATCTCTGTTCATACTATAGGCACCCGTAGACCAGCTTTGTGGACTCTCCACCCAACTATATACCATGAGGCATTTTTCACCCACTAGATTTTCCCCATGTGGATAGTCAGGACAAATTCTTTTGACTGGTCATGGATCTTTGCTGCCATTTTGTAAGTAAAAGTGAGGGGAGTGGAGATGTGGAGACTTCATTCCAGAACTCTGGAGAAACCCTGCCTAATGTATCACTGTAGCTTTCTTGGTCTTGGGTTCAAAGGATTCTAGTAGTCTGACACAATGGAACATACTCTAGATTGACTTGCTTTCATTTGATTCATCGAAAGATATGTGGTAGAGAGAGTGAGAATTAGCAATCTCTGGATGTCCCGAGGTCATCATAGCTCCTTTCTTACGAGTCAGTCTTAAAACTTAGATGCACTGGAAGTTTGTTTTATACAGGTGTGCTGAGAATTCTGCCCTATTTGGAGGAACTTGTAGCTTAAGTAGGTTTCCTTGGCAAAAGATCACACACAGGGTGGGGTATGTGTTTGTGTGTATGTATGTTTCTAGTTCAGCCCTGCCTAGGTGGTGTTTATCCTAGACAGCATTTTCTCCACCTTAGGGTCAAATACTGGGCATATTCCCAGGGTCAGGGTGATACCTGAAGCCCTGGGAAGTTGTGTAATGGTTCCTGGCCTGAATTACCAGGCACAGGCAAACCTGCATGTCCTGCATGGACTCCCATTTCCTGTCTCTATGGCTTAATTTTTCTGTGCATCAGCTCCAGAATCCCATCTCCCCTCCCCCACAGGAATGAGGATGTTTCCTTCTCCTGGGCAGACTTCTTGCTAGGCAAGTTGCTGAAGCTTGTTTTCCTTTCTATCTTTGCAAGATAACAGTAGACCCTGGACGGTCCAGGAAATCCAAGCAGACAGCTAACCAACGAAGTGGTGGCATTCCCCAAGCTGGCCTCATGCTGGGGTAAATGTAACAAGGATTCAGCAGCGGCATCGAGTGGACACACACCTTTAAACGTGTCATGTCTCATTAGCAACCCAGTGGTTTGCCCATGCCTGGCAAAAAGTGACTAGTAACTAATGCCCCAGAGCAATGTCTCCGTTGGCTGTGCCTTTACTTCATGAGATTTTCCTGTACTGACTTTGATGAATCTCCATAGGGGGTCTGAATGCTTTCTTAGCCACACCACTGGGCTGCACTGGGTTGGGCTGGAGAGTTGGAGCATCATTTGGGCCTCCCTGGACCTGCCTCCCTGTCTCTGCCTTAATCCTCTTCCTTCCAGCTTCTGTGGGGAGCTCCAGTGAAGCACGTTTCATGATTGTTCTCTGAGTTACACACACACACACACACACACACACACACACACACACACACACCACACACACACACATCCCTGCATCTCAAAGCTCTTGACGTCCTTTCACATTGGCGGCTACAAAGCCGAGTACAAACAGAACTCGTATTCTAAGGCACGCTGTCAATCAGCTCTCAATCTGTATGTTCTTGCAGACATTCCTTATCCTGCCTGATTTATTTCATATTAAAAGGGCTGTCAATCTGTATCCCGGGAACAGGATGAAAAAAAATGAGAGATGTCGGTGAGGTTTTTGTTGTTGTTAAAAGCAGTTGTCTCCAGCTCTCTCTTTCAGCTGATGCCCCATATTCGCCCTCCACATCCCCCCAGCCCCCTCTTTCTTTTGCTTCTCCTATTTATACATCAGAGGCACTTGGCACCACATGCCACAGGCAGTAATATTAGAAGTTGATTGCACCCTTTTTTATTATCCAACAAATCTATCCTTCTTAATATTGGAGGGCTCAGCAACACGACCATCCTTTCAACGGCAATAAACTTGCTTGGAAAATAGCAGGAGATTCAATGTTTTGAGAAGCCCTGGCCAAGTTTGTGCCCCTGGAATGGTGTGGGCTTCATTAGAAAGAGATTCAAAGGGTGTGGCTCAGCACAAGCCAATAGCATGACTGGATTGTGGCCCTGCATCATTTTCTTATGTTAATATATTGATTGCTAGTTCTCCGGTCACTGGGCTAGGTCTTCTGACCCCTCCCCTCTTTGACTCTTGCCTATAAATGTAGTGTGCCATCATTCTGAACCATAAGCTCTTTGCTGTTTCATCCTGGTCACCTTTCACCTGGACTTTTGCAATTGCCTCCGTGGTCTGGCTCCAAGCTGCCTTCCCAGCCTTCTTAGACGTGACTCGGTGGCCAGCAGGAACAGCCTACTTGCCTGTTGTCCTGCATGGCCTCCCATTTCCTGTCTCTATGGCTTTGCCCTGGCTTTCTGCCATGTCTAGAATGCCTACCCTTTTTACTTCTGCTTCTTAGAATTCCTGGCTTCCTTCAAAGTGCAGCTCAAGGGCTCGTCTCCTACATGAAGCCTCCCCTGATCGTCTCCTTGCAGCTGCTCATGAGTCTGTTTTTATCTGCACATATTTGTATATATCTGCATATGTTTTTGCCACCCATAAGAATGCAAATTCCTTGAGGTCAGGTACCATATCATTCTTTGTCTCTGGAGCAGGGAGGAGCATACCAGCATGTTTTTTATATCCCTCCTGGTGGTGGCTTTGAACCTAGGCTACACTAGGGTCAGTCCTTTTCTCACTCTCCCCTACTGCCTCTCAGCCAGACATCATAGGAGGGAAGGTCACATAGTGGAGGTTTGCAAGCCACCTTGGGCTACTTCATTTGATTCTCTCAATGAAACTTTGGGGCTAGAGTTTGGGACCTGGAATCAGAAAGACGAGTTCAAATCATGCCCCTACTCATTATTACCTGTGTGCCAGGGCTAAGTTACTGACCCCCTTTGAGACTCAGTTTCTCCATCTCTAAAATGAGGATACAGATGCATAGCTCACGGGGTTGTTTGGGGCTCAAACAGAGAGTGGAGGGTGTGACTTACAGTGCCATATAAAGGTCACTTGTTCTCCTTCATCACTGGGGTCACCCGGTGAGCAAGCTGATGTTGTCCCCTTCTACACCAGTGCTCATCCCTCATTCATGAGGAGGTGACCACTTCTCCTTTGCTCCTCCTTTCCTGATATCCTTGGTCTCCCTCCTTCTCCTCTCTCTGACCTTTAACCTGGATCCAGATTGGTCACAGGCCACCTGGGAATGTGGCCATTTCAGCAAGTTCCCAAATCAGTTACTTGGTTCCCTAGCCTTTGTTAAGCACCTATTATGTGCCAGGCACTGTGTTATGTGCTAGGGACACAAAGAAAGGCGAAACAAAAAACCATCCCTTCCCTCAAGAAGCTCACAGTCTAGTGGGGGAGGCAGGATGCAGATGAGTATGTACAAACCAGCTCTAGATGGGGTAGATTGGAGAGAATCATCAAAGGATGCATGAGCATTAAGGGGGATTGGAGGAGGCTGCTTGCAGAAGGTGGGACTTTAGCTGGGGCTTGATGGAAGCCAGGGAAGTCAGGAGATGGAGATGAGGACCAAGAATATCCCAGGCACAAGGGACAGCCAGGGAAAGTGCCCAGGGTCTGGAGACAGACAGCAGGAGGGCCAAAGTCCTTAGACTGAAGAATATGTCAGGCATGGTACCAGAGGATGGGAATCCTTGATGTGGATGTTCCCTCTGAAGATGCAGATTGCCACCCAGCCATGACAAAAACCCTTATGATTCCTGTCTTCAAGGAGCTCATCTTTTACTTGGAAATTCTCTGAAATGATTTGAAACCTAAAGTGTAGTCAATCCATTTGTTGTCTGTCACAAGTAGACTGAGTGGTACAGGAAAGGAAGGAAGGAAGGAAAGAAGAAAGGAAGGGAGGAAGGATGGAAGGAAGGAAAGAAGGAAAGAAGGAAGAAAGAAAAGAAGGAAGGCAGGAAGAAGGAAAGAAGGAAAAAAGAAAGAAAGGAAGAAAGATAGGAAGCAAAAAAGGTAAGAAGGAAGATAATAAGGAAGGAAAGAAGGAAGGAAGCAGAGGGCTCCAGAAGTAACAGAAACAGGGCAAGACCCCCAGACATCCTTTGCTATGGTCAGTAATACTGAACAGACACTAACTAGGGAACCACACCATTTGTCAAAGCAGAGCAGTGACATATTCAGAGCCAAGGAACAGGCCTATGGGGTTATGTCTCACATCCCTGGCCCAGTGAAACCACACCCCAAGCACTGTGCTTACTTCTGGGCACCACGTTTAAGGAGGATGGTGATAAACTAGAGGGCGTTGGGGAGGGCTGTGTGATTTGTCCTTCGTTCTCAAAGAGGACCATGCCATCAGGGAGGTGATGCCATGACATGCAGGTGAATTGGATTACAGTGAGGGAGGGCTGTGCAAAGTTACCAGCCTCACTTTCTCCTCCAGAGTCATCTGGGTCCAGTGGCTAGACATTCATCAGGATGACTGGAGATGACCCCAGATGCAGTGGTGGACCTTGGCCTTTTTAAGCTAAGATCTTTCTGAATTCTCACTTGGACTAAGGCAATGCCCATTCAGTGATTAGGGCTCTTAAAGTATGAGCCACAGGATGGCCCCTTAAATTAAAAAAATATCAAACTGGGAGAGGAAGACCTTCAGGGTTTCTGGCCAAAAGAGAAGAATTGCTATTTACATTCACTCTGAGCCATTAGGATCCAAACGCTGTCTTTGGTGAAGCCATTTCTGCTCCATTCCTCACTTCCAGCTTCTTGTGCCTTCCCCCCTCACAAATTACCTTGTAGCTGTCTTGATTATATGTGGTATATATTCATACTGTACATGTTGTATTCCCCATTAGACTGTATAGTCCCTGAGGGCAGGAACTGTTTCTCTTGCTTTTGACTCTACAGTCCCTGACCCTTAACAATATCTGATTGATTGGTTGATTATGTATACAAAGTGTGCTATAAATGCCAGTTATTATTAAACAGATGCAAGGCAGTCTGGGGCTGGATTTATGCAGCTTTTCCTCGTCTCCTTTTCATGGGTAAAGGAGAGTAAAGAGTAAATACGTTTGATGCAGTTGAGCCTTCCAGAGTTTGGACCGATCCAGAGGCCAAACAAGCAATTTCCTACTGGTCTCTGGGGGCATTTGACACCTTGCCACTTTCCCAGGCTCTCTCGGAATTCTCCATTGTGTTGCCTAACCTCAGGGGAGTTTTCTTGCCTGCTTCATGGAGCAGGTCCAATGTTGGCTTTGGATTCAAGACTGGGGTGTAATGATGCCATCCAAGCTGATCTCTCCTTTCGTTTGTACAAATCCCTGGGGAAGAAGGTTCCTTAGTCTGACTTGGTGACCTGTTCCAGCGTTTAATGACTTTCACTTTTAAGAAATTTTTCCTCATTTGAATTTCTCACTTAAGACCAGTTTCAGTGTAACTTGTTCTGTCGGCATTGGGAAAACTTGGAAAATGGCAGCCCTTAACCCTGTGTTTATGTGAAGTTCCTTGGGGCCTTTGTTCTGAATTTGGGATCTCATCATTGAAGTCCTGGCAGAAAGGAGAACACAAAATGTTGGTTCATGTTGACACAACTTGGTATCAGATTGGGTAACAGTCTCCTCCAATAAGGGCATAATTGCAGTGGTATTTCCTAATTCCTCGTTAATTCCTGTGGCATTTGCTGCAATAACTTTGTCCACAATGAACTCGTTTGGTATTAGCCTAATGTAATATGCTATTTCATAGGAATCCTGCTTGTAATTTAGCATTCATTAATGTCCACTTATGGTAAAGTGTTACTGAAACACTTTATTGTCTGCAAATTGCCAAAGTGATTTTCTATCTCCCTTAAAAAAATGCATATAGACACGTGCGCATGCGTGGTGTTTAGATCGGACTGGAGAGCTTGGAAAGTGCCAGTAGAGACAAACTTCGTGGAAAGTCCTTGACCCTACACCAAGTTTGGATGGCCAACGAAGTGAGCTTGGGGAACAGCATGATGCGAGGCCACGCCAAGCTTTGTTCACACGGCGGTCCTTCCAGTATCTCCTCCTTCTCTGTGACGTGTGTACTTCATTCTTCCATATGGGAGAAGACAAGGCCCGTCAGCTGGCCAGTCTCCAATTTCCACCAGCGCCATGCACCAGCCGCTACATCGAGCAGGTGGGTTTTCCTCGAGGTCAATCCCGAACGCAGACTGAACTGAGACTATTTGAACCCATTCCACTTAGGAGCTAAATTTTTCTCACAATAGTTTTCAGCTGGATTTAAGAGTCAAGGCCGAGGTAAAAGTCAGCGTGGCAGGGGCGATGCATTAATCTCCACTGTCATTCTCTCTTTTAGCCCTTCCTCCCCCCTCCTCCTCTTTGACATACCATTCATTTATATGCAATAAGATTTTACTTTGCTCCACGCCAGCACATTGATAAATGCGTCATAAAATAATTTTTTAAAAAAGGTTATTTCTGCACTAAGGGAAAAAAACCCTAATCCCAACCCCCCACCAACCCTCGTCCCCGACTTCTTTTTATCCTTTCGATACCATTTTCTCTGTGATGTAACTGAGTGATTTCGCAGCAGAAAGCTCCAAAAATTAAACCTGAACTTTCCAAATAGCTTCTTAATAACCGTTGCCCAAATCAATGGGGCTCCATGCATATTTTGACACAGTTTAAATGGGTTTGTATCCTCACCACTGAGATCTGGTGATTTAGCCTGTCAGCCTGCAAATGTGGAAATATCACCTCTCACTGAGCAAAGTCCAATATCTCATTAGAAATGAAAATAGAAAAGAAGGGGAGCACAAATGCTGTCAGTGGCAGTGAGGAAAGAAATTAAACCTCCGGAGGCCTGTATATCTTATACAAAAGATTATGCACTGCCAGGCTGTATAAATCACGCGAGGGCTCTGGGGCTGCAATGGTCTAGAAAATAAAAAACCATAAAAATGTCATATTGAAATACAGTCACTGAGAATTCTTTTATGATGAGTCTAAATTCGCCTGACATTCTCGCAAATCCAGGGGCCGACTCTGATTGTTTATATCCAGTCTTTCTCCGTCAGTCACGAAGTCCTAGTTTCCACAGCAAATTATTCTAAACAGGGCTTATTATCAAGGCATAAAAAAGTTAAAACACAGATGGCTGGAGAGTTCCTGTTTAATTTAAATGCCCCGTGGCCCACATCAGTGCAGAAGCTGTCTGGGCTGAGATTTACTATCAATAAATTGGGCTGCCCTTATTAGATCGCTGGGTTCGAAGGTGCTGCCTGGGCGGATGGCGGAGGGAGAGAATTAACGCAGAGAGATGCATGGCAGTGTCCCCCCGGCGCCGGTGAAATATGGCTGACGGCAACCTGTACATAAGCAGGTATGACCGTCAATACCCATTCCTAGATGAACTGCTACTTCCAGGCCAGGAAGAAGGGAGCCTTCGTCATGAGAATTGATTATATATCCCGGCTTAATGACCAGTGCTTTTTTTCCATCCCAGGCCCAGTTTTTAAAGTGACTTTTTTTTTAAATTTGGTTCTTTCCAGAAGTGTCTGGCACCCACAGCATTGGGGAAGGGCAGAAAGATCACACAGTGTTCTAAGCTCTTCTATTGGGTAACGTGGGTTGGTAGAAATGCAGGTGTTGAGATTTCTCACCCTTCTGTTGGATGAGAACTCGAAATCAATCTGTTGGGTCTAGTTGTTGTGTGGCAGTCCATGTGGTGGGTGGATGGGCACCATTTCAGTGTCCATGCTCTGGGGAGTTACATCAATTTTTATAAGAAGAAGAGACCTTATCCTTGAGGAGGTCAGAGTCTCCCACAGACTAGGGGTGGTCTCAGCTGATGGGAATAGTTGAGGAGAAAATGCCATGGGTGTCAAAGCTGCTACTTAATGGTCTGCTTGTTTCCATAGAAAGGCAGAGTGCACAGAGAACTGGCCTCACTAATACCGAAATCTGTTCTGCATGATTTCACATACATAATCAATATCGTATTGCTTGCCTTCTCAAGGAATAAGGGATGGAGAGAATTTGGAACTCAACTATTTTAAAAAATGAGTGTTAAATTTTTTTAAAGTATAACTAGGAAATATTTAATGAAATAAATCGTTTAAAAAAAAGAGTGAGGAAGACCTGGGTTCAAGTCTCACCTCTGATGTGTATTGACTGTGTGAACCTGGGCAAATTCCACTGCTTTATCTCTTAGTGTTCTAGGTAACTCTAGGGATGTGCTGGAGCCAGCTGGAGCTGGATGTGGCAGAGGCAACTGTTAAATGTTCAGTGTGAGCAAATGCTACAAATCAGGGCTTGATTTATTGTTTTGCAGATTGTCTAGACTTAAGGAAGTGATGAAGAAAATGGTAAGAATACAGAGTAAAGTTAAGAATGTGTCCTGTGGCCATTTCTCCCCCTGGAGAGCCAGTTGTTAAACATGCATCAGCACACTATTACCTGTACATCACTGAGAAGGTGACTTCCATTAGTAAACAATAGCAAGCCCTTACTAAACCCTTACTCACTGCCATGAACTGTGCTAAATACTGGGGACACGAAGAAAGATGCTGAAGCATTGGCCCTGCCCTCAAGGAGCTCGTATTCGAATGGGAGAGATAACATGGAAACAACTGCGCGTACGCGACAATAATAAAATAGCTAACATTTCTATAGCACCTACTATGGAGTCCTAGGCACTTTGCCGAATGCTTTAAAATCATCTCGTTTTATCCTCGCAACAACACTGGGAGTTAGGGACTTTTGTTCAGTCGTTTCAGTCCTGTCTGACTCTTCATGGCCCCATTTGCGGTTTTCTTGGCAGAGATACCAGAATAGTTTGCCATTTCCTTCTCCAGCTCATTTCACAGATGAGAAAACTGAAGCCAACAGGGTTAAGTGACTTGCCCAGGGTCACACAGCTAGTAAGCGTCAGGCAGGATTTGAACTCAGGAAGACGAGTCTTCCTGATTCCAAGCCCACTGTGCCAGCTAGCTGCCCAACAGAATATTATCATCATCATATTTTTTCAGTTGAGGAAACTGAGGCAAGCAAAGATGGAGTGACTTACCCAGGTCATGCAGTTAGTATATACAGGATGTGTTGGAGGCACTAACATTGCAGGGACCAGGAAAAGCTTCTTGGAGAAGTTGGGATTTTAGCTGAAACAAGAGTTTCCTTATCTGGGTCCAGTCTCTGTCCCTATCCTGTTTCTTGTTTCTACTCTGGCAGTCAGAGGAGAGACCATAGCCAGGTTGGACCCATGCCTGCTTGGTAATTCTAGGTGGCCAGGTACTCACCTCTCCATACCTGCCAGCCTCACCTCAGAGGACTTTCTAACTGATTACTAAGGGACCAGTTTAGTTCAATCCAATGCATATTTATTAGGTCCCTCCTATGGGCCCTGTGCCAGGTGATAAAGATACACAAACAAAACTCAAGACAGGTCCTGCCCTCGAAGGTCTTGTGTTCCACTGGGGAGAAAGCATGCACACACACAGTGCGCAGTAAACTGAGGCAGGGGACGGAGTCCTTGGATGCCGGAACACAGGAGGAGTGAGTGGAGGAGGCAGAGCTGGAAGGGACCTTGAGCAGCATCAAGTTCAATCCCCTCATTTTCTAGACAGGGAAGCTGAGGTCCAGCCTAGGGAAATGACTAGCCTGAGGTCACATAGGGCATAGGTGGCAGAACCAGCTTTTGAACCCTTATCCTCTGGGTGCAGATCCTAGGCCTTGCCCATGGTCCCCTGTATGCCTTGCTCAGAGGGCTCCAAGGAGCTCCAACCTCCCATGGCCCCATTGCTGTGCTGTGCCCATCAAAGGAGGACAATATCCCCTCAGTGCCGAGGGCAGTGGATGGATATCCAGACCTGGGCCTTTCCAAAGGACCTTTCTCTCTTAAGGTGCCTTGTAAACCTTTTTCCCCTTCAGTCAGGAGCCCAGTTGGTGAGTTCTCTTGTCTGTAGGACAGAAAGCAATTTCAACAAGTGCCTGACTTAATTCCTCTGCACAGCAGTAGCTTTGGGGCTCTGCCCATGCGTTTCAGCCTGGAGAATTCGTCCAGATGCTTTTGGCTCTCTGGTGAGCCTGATCCTCTGTGTTTGATTTTATGCCTGGCTCCATCAAGTCTTAATCAAATCTAAAAGTACTGCTCAGGGTCCAGTCACCCCAAGGGGCATCAAGTCACTTGTGCAGCGGCTTGAGAAGTGGTTTGTATTTTTGTAGGGGAAGTACCCATCTATGGAGCTCCAAATTCTCTGGCCCATTGCTTGGCTCCATGGTAACAACACCTGAGATATCACCATTCCTCTGACTTCCTTGTTGAAGCTCAGCCTTTTGACCTGAGATTCTGATCCTGGACTTTCTCCAGGCTTAGAATCCTAGGGAACCCCAAGGGTTATCAAGGACTACCCCCTCATTTAACAGGTGAGGAAAATGAGGCCCAGAAAAAGGTGACTTGCCCAGGATCTCACAGGGAGTAAATCACAGAAGTCAAATTTGAAACCAAGACCTCTGATTCCAGATTCAATGCTCCTTCTTCTATATCGCTGTTCTTTTATTTACTTCCATCCTAAAGGGATGAGGTGAAGAGATGATGAGGAAAAGGTTCATTTTTGTTCTTTTGGAGAAAGCTTTAGCGAGTGGAGAAGAAGAAGAAGGGGATGCCTTGTTCCTACCTGAACCTCAGTCTAAGAACTAAGATTACCAGTAACCCAAAGGGAAATGGAAAGACAGAGGGGGTTTCCAAATTTAAAAACTGGTTCAAAGGTACAACCAGAGATGGGCCAATCATGGTGAGAATAAAGGGCCATGGATGGCTAGCCCAAGGGAGATTGTGGTAGCCTTAACAACAGAAGGAGAAAAGCCATTGGCTCCCATTGGGTAAGTCCTTTCAGAAGGCTTCTTGGAAACACTGGGGCTGGTATCATAGGCTGAGGTGTGGATGGTCTCCATCTGCATCATAGAAATGAGGACCCAGATGGATGAAATCAAAAGTACAGGGAATCACTGGGACACCAAGTGCCAAATGACTCCACTGAATCCCTGGAATTATCTGGAGTTGGGGTTGAGTTTCAGAAGGGGTTACATCTGTTTGCTGCTTCTCAGTAACCTAGACTCATGTCATTGTCAACTAAATGTAGTTCTCATTTGTTCTGTGTGGTAGATGGAGTTATAGAAGAGAAGCGGTGATTGTTTACAGTACTTTGATATGTTGGATTTTGCAATGTTATCATTGCCCATTAATTACACATCAGCTATGTATCAGGTACCATTAATGTCCATTTATTTGACATAAAATACTGAGGAATTTTAAGGAAATTGGGAAAAAACCCTCCTTTGGAAGGTTTCCATATGAGCCAATCAATACATAAGCGTTTATTAAGGACCTACTGATGGGCCAGATGCTATAATAAGCATTTGGGTTAAAAAGACAAAAATGAAGCAATTTGTGACTTGAAGGAGCCTTCTTTTGGGAAAAAATGTGCACCTATGTGGGCAGACACACTCAAAGTAAACATAAGGCAAGTTTTTGGAGGAAGGTGCTAGCAGCTGGGGGGCGGAGAAGGGGGATCAGAAAGGGTCTCCCATGGGAAGTGATGTTTGAGCTGTTTCTAAGGAAACTCGGGATTCCCAGAGGCAGAATTGAGGAAGGAGAGCATCCTAGGCATGGGAGACAGCCATGGAAAGGCATGGGGATGGAGTGGTGTATGTGATGAGCAGCAGGAAGGTTGGTTTGTTTGGACCATAGCATGTATGAAGGAGGACATTAAGATTTTAATTGTCTTAGATTATTTGGGAGAAAACCCACTAAATCCCACAGTGTTTTGGTTCCACTGGTCTTTCTTTTTCCAACCTCCTTGTGCCTGTGATTTCTCAATACCTTTCTAGCACTAATGTTCTGTAATTTAATACTTCTGTGAATGACCCAAATGATGTTTCACTCTGAAGCTGACTATGGGTGTACCTTACTTTAAGAAAATCTGAATTTACAAAATGCATAAACTAGCCAAGTGTGGCTTACATTATCAAAAGATCTTTTGATTTGACCAAAAAGCCCACTGGACACTCCTTCAAGTGAAGAGCCCCTCTGAGACTTTCCAAAAGAATTTTGGGCATTCCTGGCTTTTCAGGAACCCACCTATTAGGAAAAGAGGTACATCCACACAGCTGCTGTCCCTTGGAAGCTGGTTCCCCTCACAACAATTATTCAAGGTCAAATCCAGTTACTGCAGACTTCAAAGAGGTGTCTGAATGGTTTTGTTGTGTGTGGATTTTTGTCATATTCAATCTGGCTTGAAGTCACTGGGCCATCGGTTAGAGGTTTGGGAATTTTTCTTTTGGTAGCTCCGTTTCTAGGGTGAGAGATTGAGCTGTCCCTCTTACAGGTGTGTAGGTGGGAAACAACATTCTAGGGAAGGCGGGATTCCCTATCCTGGAATCCCGTTAATGACAGTGCCCATTTATAGACTAACTGATTTTTCTTCACGTACTTAATATCCCTTATCTTATTTCATCTTCACAACAACCCTATGAAGTGAGTAGTCGAAGAATTGTCACTCCCATTTTACAGATGGGTAAACTGAGGCTCAGAGTGGTTAAAGTGGAATGGCACCAACCCAGCTGGGCTGCTAGCATTGGTATATTCACAGATATGCAGAGGTCTTGCTTAGCTTAGACTGGTGTGTTTGTAAAGTGTGCTTTCAACAAGAAAATAAAAGCAGCTTATTTATTTCCAGTATAAAGGAATTTTAGGAATTTCAAGGGTTGTTTAGATGAGTCTGCAGGCCTGGACAGAGCAGATCAGATATTTGATTATTGGGCTGAGGCTGGAACCCAGGGTGGATTGAGCTGTGCATGTTGCATGCTCATTCAATGAGGTTACCAAATTGTATTGAGGTAAGTCTCTTGTAAATCCTGAAACAAAATGGAGAAACAATTTTTGGGGACCACATATCACTTATTAGAGAAGCAGCCTGTCATAACAGGACAACATGCTGGCTGCACAGACAGAGCGTCCTGGGTTCAAATATTGCCTGTGATGCAAGAGCTGTGTGACCCTGGGGAAGGCACTAGACCAACCTCTCTGTGCTTTAGACCAGAGCAGTTAAATAGAAACAGGGGCCACTAAGCTTTGCACTGCATAATGACTTAGAAAACCACAGATAAATATCATCTGTGTTCTATTGTATTTTTATTTATTTTGTTAAATATTTCCCAATTCAGTTTTAATCTGGTTCTGCCACACTTGGAATATTGAGATGAGGACTTACTGTAACTCTGCCCCTCCCCATTCTTCTGCCCCCATGGAGCTCCTTCAGCATCACTCCTTTACCTTGTGGTTCTACTAATCTTGTCATATGGACAAACATTTATTTAGACTGGAGTTTGAATTCTGCCTTTGACACCCTCTTGGTTAATCCAGCTGGCCTGGGACTCTGGCCCAACACTTGTGGTAAAGGAGGAAAGAATGAAGAGGGCTTGTTTTGGACCATCTGCCCAGCAGGAGCAGAATGCCCAGGCTCCTAACTTTGGGATAATTACCTTAAAGCTCACCTGACCCCACAGGTGGTCCTCATCAACAAATGTTACATGGCTCAGCTTCACCCAAAGCAGAAGCAGGGAAACAGCCCGTAGTCCAAGAGACTGAACACACTAGATATTGGCTGTCTTCGCTCCTTGAGAAGCACCAGTTGGAATTTTTACTTCTGTGCCTCCCTCCACAACTACTCTCCCCACTTTTAAAAAGAGGAAGCCTAGAGTGCTAGACTTGGGGTCAGGAAGAATTGAGTTTGAATCATCCTAAGTCTACTACCCTTGACCTCTCTCAGCCTTGGTTTCCTCATCTGTACAGTGGGCAGGTTAATAGTACCACCTTCACAGGGATGTGGTGATGTCATCTCAGAAGAGACGATGAATGTCAAATGTTCTCAAACCTTTGTGATCTCTTTACATGACAGATGAAGTCATAGGTGGGAGAGAAGAAGAGAGAGCCTTTGTATGTCTTTGTATTCCTACACTTAGCGCCATGCCTTGCCCAGGGCATGCTTGCTGACTGACTGGCTGCTTCTGCTTTGGAACATGGAATGAGGGATGGAAAACCTGCCCATGGAACTCTGGGGCAGAGTTGAACTTGGAGAAACAAGAAGAGTTCCTGTATCTCTGTGGGCTGCTCACAGGGAGGAAGTAAGAAGAGAGAAAGGAGGAAGGAGATTTTTGGAGCCACAGACCTGCTATGTCACAGTGGGAATTTTATGCATGCTGAAAATCAAACTCTCTCCTTCCTGTGCCCAATGCCAATCTGAATCCAGACAAGCCCGAGGCAGCTCTCAGCCTGCCACCTGCCTCTGACGGCAGCATTCTGCCTGACTGTTCACATGGATAGAATTAGAAAATTCACCTCAAAAGAGGAGAAAAGAAAATATTTCTCACTTTTCACTCGGCTGTCTCTGGGAATAGAAAACTTGAGTTTTCTCAGTCAAATATTTGGTTTCATAGACCAGGGCTAAGGCTCTTGTTCTTTCTCTCTCTTCTCAGTGAAGAGGGGGCTTATGGGAGGGAGGGAAGGCTGCTTCTCCCAGGACTGGCACAGCAGCAAGGCACTAACTAGCCTTGCCAGCCACAAACCAGAACCTGAATGGGAGCTGGTACCTTAGGGTGCTCAAGTGCAGGAGATGATTTCCTGGTCTCTGCAAAGGCCATGGAGTCTAGAACTGGATCAGATCTTAGGGGACGTGGAGGCCAGCCCTTGCCACCTCCCTAACCCACTTTGAAAGAGGGAGAAACTGATGGATTAGAGAGATGAGAGGCTGGAGTAAGGGAGACCAATTAAGAGGCTACTGCAGTAGTCCAAGTGACAAGTGATGAGGGGCTGTGGTCGTGGACGGGAGGCTCTAGATGGGACAGAATTGACATGGTTTGGCAACTTGGATAAATGGGACAAGTGAGAGTAAGGAATTGAGAATCATTCAATCATTCAACCAAGAACCATTTACTAAGCACTTATTTTGAGACAGGCACTATTTTAGGCACCAGAGATATGAAGACAAGTAATATAGTTACTACTTGTAATAACCTGTTGGAACATACAATTTGAAATGTACAATACACAGCTGGTGATGGGGCCTGGAAGTCAGGAGAGGGACCAGGGGTTGGTTGAAAGAGATCATTGAAGCTGAAAACTTCACCAAGACTTTTGGGACACACTGTGTGTACTATTTGCATAAAGATGATGCTTGAGCCCATGAGAGCTCGATGAAGTCACCAGTAGAGTGTGGAAAGAGAAGAGAGCCCATCATAGCCTTGGGGTACACCCATAGTTGAGGGAGGGCCATAGATAATTGAGAAGGAGCAGCCAGGGAGGGATGAAAAGAGCTGAGAGCAATGTCACAAAAACCCAGAGAGGAATGAATGAATGAATGAATGAATGGGAAACACTGAAGAGCTCTCTATGCACCAAGCATTGGGGTGAGTCCTAGGGGTATAGATATCCAGGAGGAGAATGTGGTTAGCTATTGAATGCATCCAAGAGGTTGGTGAGGATGGGGATTGAGACAATCAGAGTGGGATATGAAGAAATCACTGGTGACTTTACATGAAGCAGCTTCAAGTGGTGAGGGGACGGGCAGACTGCAAAGGGTTAAAGAGTGAAAAGAGAGGCAGGGAAGCAACAAGAGGAGGCAGTTCTTTCTAGGAATTTGGCAAAATAACCCTGGGAGGTAACTCAGTGAGGTAGGTGCAAAGGGATTATTAAGTGAGATAATGTGTGTAAAACACACTATAAACCTTACATACAGCACTATATAAATTCGAGCTATTATCATGATTGTGTTCATTTTATGAATCATGAAGCTGAGACTCAGAGAAGTTATGATGAGCCCATGGGCACACAGCTACTAAGTACCAAAGGTGAGATTTACACCAGGGTCTTTCTTAGGCCAAGTCCGGCTCTCCATCCACTGATCCACCCTGCATTTCTGGTTAACTGTAAACGAGGTAAGATTCTTTTTTCCTTTTCCTCCTTTTCAAGGAGGAAGAACAAAGACAACCTCTTTGAAGAAGGAAGCAGGAACTATGCTCCCTTGGGGATTTAGCCACCAGCATACCCAGGAGGCCCCCAGCCCAGAAACAGGCAACAGAGAGCCTTCTTCACCTTCTCTGACAGTTCAAAGCTAATCACTTCTCAAAGGCTGTTGAACTGAAACTGAAGGAGGCTTTCGACTATGTCTCCTTGGGAGCTGGCAGCCGCGTCCCCTTGCTCCACATCACTGCCTCTCATCTCAAACACCGTCTTGTCTTGGCAGCCCCACAAGACACAATCAACACACACGGTTCAGCCCAAATTCCTGTCTCCTCTCATTTGCACCTGAGATCAAATAATTTCTTCTTCTGGTTTATACCTCTGGGATTCCCATGAAACCAACCCCAGTTCCTTTATGCCTTCGTTCCTCATGTATCCTTTGCCTGTGAGGGGGCCTAATAAGTTCATCATCAGAAAATTGGCATGTTTCCCTCAAGGAAACAATCAGATTCCTGGTAAAGGGTAAGAAAAGCCTGGAGTTGGTCATTTCTTGGATGAGTGTAGAGGCCACCATCTGTTTTGGGCACAGGGCTAGTTGCTTCCCGTAATCCATAAATGCCTTTAAGAATCTTCTCCTTCCCTTGGATAAAAATGCAGAATTGAGAGATAGTTTTGATCTATTCCTGTCCCTCCATGCTCCAGCATTTAAATGAAAAAAAGGAAAAAAAGAGGAATTTATGTTCCTCAAATCCCTCCCTTTCCCATTGGTAATTCACAGATCTCTTGCTGGAAGGTACTTGAGAGGCTACCCACTCCAAACTCATTCATTTGACGGATAAGGTAACTGAATCCCCAGAAATGAAAAAGTTTCTTTTCCATGATCACACAGAGAAGTAGGTAAGCCAGGTTTCGCACCCAGGTTTTCTGATTCCAAATCCAGGGCTCTTTCACACCATGCTTCTATCAGGCACTCCTGTAGATCTGTGATCCATCCATTGATGCCCATTGTAACCCATCTTCGGCATCTTGTGAGAGTCTTTTCGTAAATCCACCAAAGGCAGTTCACCCAAGGGGCTGAGGCCTTCATTAAAGTTGTATATTCGATTTCATTAATCTGGACCTCACTCACATGGGATCTGTGATGTTGCAGATGGGGGACAGGCTCTGAAGAAAGTTCACAGATTAGTCACAGGAACAGAATTTCCAATACAATTGTTCTGGGAGAGTATGTGTGGTTTGGGTGGAAGAAGCCCCTACTTCAAGTCAGGGGGACGTGAATTTGAATCCTGTCCCTTAATGAAGGAACTGCTGAGTCTGTTTTCTAATGTGTAAAATGGGAAATATTTACAATTGCGCCTGATTCCTTCACTAGATTTATTTTGGGGGAGGGGCAGGAAGGACTGCTACGTTGATATGCATTGTCCTTATTTTTACTTAAGACAAATTTTTAACCACTTTTAAGCAGCATCCAATTCCATTAATCTCATATGCTAACTACAAACCATTCAGGGTAAAGCAAAAACAGTGAAAAGAACACCAGCTGTGAAATCAGAGGAACTGGATTCAAATCCCGTCTTTGTCATTACCTGTCTGAACTTGGGCAACTTACCCGAACCCTTTGTGCCTCAGTTTCCTCCACTGTAAAATGTAGGGCTGGATTTGATGGCCTCCAAAATCCGGAGGCACTGGAAATCTATGATCCTGTTCAGTGAAGAAGCTCCTTGAAAGACCTACATTTGTCAGCACTTGGGAGCCAGTCTCTGTCTCATTAAGGTTCCTGTTTGGATTTGAAGGCATCATTTCTTTAAAAAAACATTCTGGAATTCAGCCTTTTTATTCATCCAGTTCGACCTTTCCCCAAGTAAGTTCACAGAATGGACTATTTGTATGTGTCTCCTTGTCCCGGTGCGTTGGCTACTCCCAGGGATGTATTTATTTATATTGCTTTATCAGTAAGCTGTTGAATCAAGCTTCTTTTATGTTGGACACTTCAAGGGCAGTGAGATAGCAAAAATGGGCTTAGTTTTTCATGGATCATAAGATTTAAAGCCAGAAAAGGCCTTGGAAGCCAGATCGTCTAATCGGCTCCTTTTCTGGATGAGGCCAAGGGAGGGGGATGAAGGTCACCCAGGGAGGGAGCAGCGGAGCTTGGATTCAAACCCTCACCGTCGGGCTCCAAATCCAGGGGCCCGACAGCTAGGGACTGCGTCCTTAGTCTCTGGGCTGGGCTGTTGCGGCGCCAGACATCTGGCAGAAAAATGAGAAATGCCGGTCGCTCGTCTGAGTGCCGCCAATGACTGCCTGTTTGACGCCACGTCTGCATAACCTCCAGGAGAGTGGGGTCAGATCTGGGGCCCCTCCAAGGCTAGAAGGGAGTTTGGGTGGGGTAACACATGTCAGAACAGGTGGCTGTGTTGGCGGGGATGGCTTACAGTGAAAAACTACCCAGACAGACGAAGCCCTAATATGTGATGGAGGTGGCAACAGGCGTTCCTCTGTTAATGCACATGGGTCCCCCAGAACCCACTTCTGAGTTCGACTTATTTGGTCCCAGCAACTAAAATCATGATGGAGGGGAGTATGATCCAATCAGTCTGATACTGTCCTCAGTGGGAGGTCACTTGGCCTCCTCTAGGAAAACTAATGGAAATCAGGATGTTGAGGCAGTGTGGCAGGACCTGGACTAGTGGGCAGAGACAACCGGGTTTGGCAAACCACTCCACCATTTTTTGCCAAGAAAATCCCAAATAGGTCACAAAGATTCAGATGTGACTGAACAACAAGAACAGCAAAATTTGTTTTGAACACATGGTAGCCATATCATTAAGGCACTGTTCTTTTATCTCATCTCAGGGAAGTGGGAAGATTGATGTTATGCAAAACTCTCCTTTGTAGTAGTACAGTAAGGAGATTTTAACAGTGAAGGGTTACCTCCATCCTGCAGTTTCAGGGGATCATAGATTTAATGCTGGCTAACATTTAGATTTATTGCTATTCAGTCACTTTCTAATGCTGTATGACTCTTCATGACCCCAGTTAAGGTGTCCTTGGCAAAGATACTGGAGTGGTTTGCCAGTTCCTTCTCCAGTTCATTTTATGAGTGAGGAAACTGAGGCAAACAGGGTTAAGTGATTTGCCCAGGGTCACCCAACTAGCAAGTGTCTGAGGCTGGATTTGAACTCAGGTCCTGCTGGCTCCAAGGCGCTATCCACTACACCACCAAGCTGCCCGAACATTTAGATAAAGTTTAATAAATACCGGACATTGTGCTGAGTAATTTACAATTATTATCATTGTTTTAATTACTTTTTTTCCTGCGAAATCAGTGAAGATTTTAATACCATGTTTCCATCTCCATAGTTACATGATTTCTCATTTTAATGGTATAGATTTTTAATTTTTCTTGAAAATTTTAATATATTTTTTCAAATTACATGTCAAATAATTTTAACTTTTTTAAAAATTTTGAGTTCCAAATTCTTTCCCTCCCTCCCCCCTTGAGAAGGCAAGCAATATGATTATTATTATAATCATATTAATGATTATGCATTAAGTAATTAAAATTATACATGTGCAGTCATGCAAAATATATTTCCGTATTAGCCACGTTGTGAAAGAAAACACAGACCACCACCACTACCAACCAAAAACAAACAAGAAAAATAAAGTTAAAAAATATGCTTCCATTTGTATTCAGACTCCTTCAGTTCTGTCTCTGGAGGTGGGTAGCATCTTTTCATCGTAAGTCCGTTGGAACACTTTGCAATTATTACCCTCAAACAACTCTGGGAGGGAGGATGGTACTGGTATTATCTTCATTTTACAGATAAGGGAACTGCAGAAACCTAGGGTAAGTGACTCGCCGAAGGTCACGAAGCTACTAAGTCTCTTAGGATTTGAACTCAAGTCTTCCTGACTCCAAGTGCAGGGCTCTGCCCACTTCAGCAGTGAACTACTTAAAACTGAGGCTCAGTTAGGGAGGTGACGGGAAGTGCCCAGGTCATACAACTAGTCAAATTTCATCTTCTTTCACACTCTCTGGGCCCCACAAGAAATGATCTAAGAAGCAGGAGCTGGCCTTGGAGCTGGGCCAGCATCAGGGAAGTGCTGGAGTGGAAAAACAGATGAGAAGGTGCTGCTGAATCTTTAAAAAGCTTGGGAGCTGCTGATCTAGGCTCTGGGAGGATCGATCGATCAGTTTGCTGTAAATCTGATAGCCCGACTTTGGATCAGAATATCCCTTTCCCCTCCTCCCCCTCCCTCAATATCAGCTGTGTGGACCTGGAGGCAGGGGAGCTTTGGGTTTGCCCTTTGGCTTTGACCCTGACTAGCTGTGTGACCTTGGGCAAGTGATCACCTCCTCTGAGCCTTAGCTCCCTGATCTGCAAAGCAAGAATAGAAATAATTTCAAAAGTCTTTGGTTATGAGGGAATTGCTGTGCCAACCTCAGAGTGTCACAGAAACGTGAGATGGGCGTGTGAGTACAGACATGCACACGTACACAAGAAAGGCACACATGCCAGCATGTGCTGTACAGACATGCACAATGCATGCATAGACACACGTGCCTCCATGTGCTGTAAGGATATGCACACACACATACATAGGCACACACATGCCAGCATGTGCTGTATAGGCATGTACACATACATACATAGGCACACACATGCCAGCGTGTGCTGTACAGACATGCATACACACATACATAGGCACACACATGCCGGCATATCCTGAAGGCAGGGTTGTAATCAGAGGGGCATTTAAGGGGTATTGGCCCATTTGGAAACATTCAAGCCTTCCCCTGATTACTTACATTCTGATGGGCTGTCCTATGGCCTCAAAGACATCATTCTCTATATGCATGAATCCTAGCTGTTTGACCTTTTTTTGGGTCACAGACCCCTTGGACAGTCTGGTGAAACCTATTGGACCCTTCTTAGAAGAATGTTTTCAAATATAGAAGAAAAAATTCATAGGATTACAAGGGAAACCAATTCTATCGAAATAAGGATGCAATTTTTTTTCTACCTAAGTTCACAGCCTCCCTGAAATCTATCCAAGACACCTGGGGGTATATGAACCACAGATTAAGAACCTCTGCTCTGGCTTAAG